>NW_026971074.1:0-2500 GCF_963678635.1 Symsagittifera roscoffensis
AAAATCAAAATCAGGCATGCACAGCAACTATATGAAAAAATTTCAACTTGTTTAAAATAAAATCAGTTTTTCAAGTAATTGGTGAACTTTGTAGGCTAAGAAAACGATTAGCTCGAATACATTCTAGTTTCTTGTTATGTGCAATACGACCACATACATAACAGTGTAATTTGCCCTGACAGTTTTCAAGCCGACTGTGAGAAAAAATGAATTCATATTGGCTAAGTTTTATCTTTGCCGAAATTGAACCAAACGATTTTATGGGTACATGCATTTGTATCAGTTACATGCAAATACAAATTTGCGTTACAAACTCTGCAAGAGTATTTCCTGCTGAGAGTAAATGGTAGTAAATACAGAGTGCAACGTGTCGAAAGTATAATAAACATAAGTTTTGCTGCTGCTGCTCTTTTCCGCACCCTGGTCAACCCCTCCCTATCATTTACTCTCAGCAGGAAATACTCTTGCAGAGTTTGTAACGCAAATTTGTATTTGCATGTAACTGATACAAATGCATGTACCCATAAAATCGTTTGGTTCAATTTGGGCAAAGATAATACTTAGCCAACATGTATTCATTTTTTTTTCACAGTCGGCTTAAAAACTGTCAGGGCAAATTTTACTGTTATGTATGTGGTGGTATTGCACATAACAGGAAACTAGAATGTATTTGAGCTAATCGTTTTCTTAGCCTACAAAGTTCACCAATTACTTGAAAAACTGATTATAATTTAAACAACTTGAAATTTTTTCATATAGTTGCTGTGCAGGTCATTCTAGAATTCTTTCTGGCTATTGTCATCTCAGCTGAAAAATCATTGGAAAATTTTGAAATCTTTTGAAAAGTAACTCTCAAAATGAGCTGTAGAAACCCTAACGTTGACGGTTGTATGGCTAATGATACCCAAAGTTATACAGAAACTATTTCAAATGAGAACTCGAATGATTCAGTTAACCTACATAACAGATTAGCCGCTGAAGACCAGATATACATGGCTCAAATTTGATTAAAGCCAAACTTTTATGTAAAATAGTTAATAGGATCAAAGTTTAGACCAAGCACGATCCTGGATTGTACTGAACAATACATATAAAGGCTTTTTTTATAATTGTTGGTATTTAACACATTTGATTCAATTCGTTTTTTATCGTATCCCGTTTAACTCAAGTTTTTTCGGTCCGTTGTTTCATGCTAGTGAATTTTAAAGTTCTGGTAAAAATTTTGATTGATTCCCTTATGAACGCATAGTTTTTTTATGTAAATTTTGTCACGAAAATTTTATAGCCATCAAAAGACAACAATTGAAACCAAACAATCATGATTGGACCAGTATAGATCATCCAGTTGTTCCAATTAAATTCCTAAAACATTTAAAATTTGGTTTGAAAGCGTATCAGAGAAGAATTGTCTTTTTACTAACGGAAATTATTTTCTGATTCAGCGGGTACAGCCAAACTAATGGTAATCGAAGGGGTGGATTTACTCGTCTCTCTGTGACAATTGCTGTTCAAGTGGCTTTGTGAGTGCGTTCCTCGATCGGATAATCAATTTGGATCTCTCCAGGAAATTGAGAGGCTAGAGTCGACCTGGGGAATGGAGTCACCAACTCCGCCTCCATTACCTCATTTGCAGATAATTCGACTCCTGTTACTTCGCGTTCAGTAAGTCCTTGATGCAGTGAGCGGACACCCAAAAACAGATGAGGAGAAACTTCAACTGCAACCAGAGAGAAAAAATTGACCAGAGTGGAACAATCTCTGCTACACTTGGAGCCTATGTGAAAGACTTTGAAGTCTATTTTGCGTTTCGGACTGGTTCGTTGTGACAGTTGAGTTGCAGTTTATTATCTGGTTTCATAACTTTTTGTGATTATTGCAAATTTCAAACAGCAAAAGTTTTCAAATTCTTGATAAAAAACAAAAAGCAATACAATGAACAAAATTAGTCTTTACAAATTTATCCACAATTTGCAACTTATGATTCATTTATGGATAGTTCAAAAAACAGAATTAACAAAGAAACCAAAATTATATTCTTCTAGAAAAAAATTATTTTTAAAAACGGCTCAAAATTTGCCTCGCAAACAAGACGTTTTACGGTCTTGATGCTCTTGTACAAAATGAATAACTAGTTCAGAGGAGCATACATGCAGCATGTTTTACACACGTCGCATATAAGTTGATTCAGTGATTTTTTTTCTAGAATTACTTGACAAATCGGGAATCAAAATAAGAATGATTCGAGTTAACGTTATAATTTAATTTTTGTTACACTTCTAAACAGTCAAACTTACATGATAAAAACTTCTGTACAAAAGCATATGCACAAAAAAAACACAAGTAAAATTCATGCTCAAACACACACACATGTGCTTTTATATGCATAATTTCTAGTGCTATACTTTTCATCCTTCTTGACAACTAAGTTACAGAAACATTTCAGAGTTTAAACATAAGCTAATTTTCAACAAGCAGCTATTTGTTTCAAGTTGTTTTGCTA
>NW_026971074.1:7500-65664 GCF_963678635.1 Symsagittifera roscoffensis
AAATTTTTTACTTAGGGATCATTAGGTATAAATTTATTACATAGGGATCATTAGGTGTAAAAATTTTATATAGGGATCATTAGGTGAAAATATTTACAGAGGAATCATTAGGTATAAACGTTTACATCGGGATCATTAGCTATAAAAACTATACATAGAGACAATAGGTAAAAATATGATACATAGGGATCATTAGGTATAAATTGTTACAGGGATCATTAGCTATAAAAAAATATACATAGGGATCATTAGGTATAAACTTTTTTACATAGAAATCATTAGGTATAAATATTTCACATAGGGATCATTAGGTATAAATTTTTACATAGGGATCATTAGCTATAAAATTTATACATAGGGATCATTAGGTATAACTTTTTACATAGGGATCATTAGGTATAAATTTTTTACATAGGGTTCGCTAGGTAAAAATATTGTACATAGGGATCATTAGGTATAAATATTTTACATAGGGATCATTAGGTATAAACATTTACATACGGATCATTAGCTATAAAAATTATACATAGGGATCATTAGGCATAAATATGATACATAGGGATCATTAGTTATAAATTGTTACAGGGATCATTAGCTATAAAAAATATACATAGGGATCATTAGGTATAAACTTTTTTACATAGAAACCATTAGGTATAAATATTTCACATAGGGATCATTAGGTATAAATTTTTACATAGGGATCATTAGCTATAAAATTTATACATAGGGATCATTAGGTATAACTTTTTACATAGGGATCATTAGGAATAAGTTTTTTACATAGGGTTCGCTAGGTATAAATATTGAACATAGGGATCATTAGGTATAAATATTTTACATAGGGATCATTAGGTATAAACATTTACATAGGGATCATTAGCTATAAAAATTATACATAGGGATGATTAGGTATAAATATGATACATAGGGATCATTAGGTATAAATAGTTACAGGGATCATTAGCTATAAAAATTATACATAGAGATCATTAGGTATAAACTTTTTTACATGGGGATCATTAGGTATAAATTTTTACATAGGGATCATTAGCTATAAAAATTATACATCGGCATCATTAGGTATAAATTTTTTACATAGGGATCATTAGGTATAAATATTTTACATAGGGATCATTAGGTATAATCTATACACAATGATCCCTGTAGGGATCACCCCCCTCCCCCCCCCCCCCCCCCGCCCCCCGATCCCAGTGTCGTATATCTATACTACTCGCCCGATCTTTTTACACATAAAGTTATGGCACTTAGTCCGTTTTTTGAGTGTATTTATTGAAAACGACGGGTAGCGGGAAGCTCTTCTTCATTAGCGGCAACTCACAAAAAGATATCCCCCTCAGCAAATCATTTTTATGTTGTTTTTTGAGCTTTTTTTCTTAAATTCAACGAAATTTACCGAAAAAACCTCCCGTATTCGAGATTTTGGGTTCTTTTCAAAAAACGGGTTGTGAGAAGAGCTTTGCCTATGTGACATCGCGCAGGTTTTTTTGAAGCAAACGTTTTAACCATTTTCAAAAACTTTTTGACTTTTTGTTTCAATCAACACTACAGGTCCTATTTGTTAAACTAAAAGCCGCGATTCTCGGAAATGTCATATTTCAGATTTGTTGATAGCTTTTTGGGCTTTTTTCAATAACTATCCTGCCAAGTTTTTTATAATAAGTTTAATTGACCGAACAAGTTGTTGGGAAATTATTTTAATGTAGTGCTACGCAAAATTTTTAATAAAAAATTTTCGGGCTTCAAACAAGTGACAGTTTTAAAACGTTGACCGTTTTTTTGGAAGTTTTATGACTTTACTAGAAAATTACCGTGCAATTTCTTTTAGATTAACTGTTCTATCGACAAGCTCCCTGTTTCCAATCTTCTCTACTTTACGGGACATGACATCTTTTCAACAGAGAGAAGTAACGGATTTGGTAAAGTCAGTTTGTTGAATTTCTTGTCCATTTTTTAGGAATTTTAGGAACTTTTTTTAAAAATACCCTTTCAAATCTGAGTTGAAAAATTCAATCGAAAGAAGCGGTTGCGCAAGTTTTTCCTCTAGAAGCGGCTATTCCTTATTTTTTTTAAATGAGAGATGTTATGAGAGGTGATAAAAACAAATCCAAAAGATCAAAACTTTTGAAGTTTCCAATTATTCAGGTAGACAAAAACTTTAGGTTTTTGCCAATGTAAACTTTGGAATTTACCCATTTTGTCCCGCATCAGTATAACAAAAACAAAAAAAATCACATAATTACCTAGGTACCTCTTCCAGCTTTAGCTGGGCTCTAAGTTTCCTTCATCAGTTTCGGTTCACCATGTTTTTTTTTCATCGGTTTCGATTCAACTAGTTTTTTTCAACATGTTTCTTTTTCATGAATTATGTTTCCTTATGATGGTGTTGTATCGAAAGTGGTGTGAAGCTCCGCTTCGTCCCTGTGTTTGGAGTTGGGCAACAGTCAGCAACTTTTTTGGGTTCGTCATCTGTACTTTCAGAGTTCCTTTTTCCCATTTTATTGTGTTCAATGCTGTATATTTTAAAGTAATTATGGAAATCAATTCTTCTCCTTCGTCTTTGTCTATTACAGTTTTCAGTCCCTCACTGGGACTACGCTCTCCTCTCATGTGCATTCTACTGGTACTTCTATGTTGGGCCAGGTTGTTTGCGAATAATTGTCTTTGGTAGCTCTATTAATCTGGAGCACATATTAGCTTTGTAAATTCTTGCTTCCACATCGATTCGCTGGCTCACTGTCTTTCGATTCGATGTGGAAGCAAGATATCGGGCAATATTTGATAACATTACCGTTGTCCCGCATATGGAACATTTTTAAGTGTTTCCTGTGACGGTGTCGCCTTGGCATTCCTTGATATAATTTTTTGCAGTATTTTCAGTTTTAAATACTCTTTGGCTTCTCTCGCATGGGAATGTTTTTGGCTCTGATAAGTTGTTCCATTATTCCTCTTCATTTGAACCCCGAGACCGCCGACAATCAAGCATACGTTTCCGCAGTGGGGGCATTCTAGTGATCTTTTCTCGCCTAACATATTCCTGTCCTAGGGAGCTGGTGGGAGGCTTTCTTTCTGGTTTCCCATACTATTCTCCCATGCGTACAAGTGTTGCATCATCAAATTCATTTTCGCGCCATGCTTTAAGGGCCGAGTTTATAGTATCCAATTAGGTTGGACCGCCTGTATTGTGATGTGTTGCTCGCTTTTTCCTCATTCCTTCTAACGATTGTGGGGCTGAGAGCCATCCGAGTATGGCTCTCCTTGCAGGTCTCAAATCTTCCATACACAGGTCTTGTCCCATCCGTTGAAGGCTCTGATTTTCCACATTCCATTGGATAGATTTTGTTCCAAATGGAACCAGCTCTGAACTAGTATTTATAAACCAATTATATTCTTGATAAATTACCACTATAAAAATTACTAACTAACCAATCATATTCCATCTCTAACATTGACAGTTATTTGTAAGTGCTGAAACTACTTGTAGTTTCAGCACCAGAACAATTTGAATAAATCTTTGAATACAGTTGTTCTCCTTCTGGATAAACTCCAAGAACTAACTCGCAAAAACCAGTGTACACTAGATCTATTGAGACTAGGAGAAATCAAAGTAAGATTAAGATTGGTATTAGACTAAGAAGTTGCACGAATCTAGCCGGCCAAAAATTAGATGCATGACGAACAGACGGTGTACCTTAACTGAAATTACTCTATGAATACAGGCCATAGGTCATAACTCATCTGGTGCCACCAAAAGTCTCGAACAAGACCTTAACTAACTTAAAATTAAACAATAGAACTTAGAGTTAGACAATTGCAAGATTGCAAAAATATTAGACGGAATAGATTATTTAAAAGAAATGTCTCTACGTCTCAATAAATCTACGCCAATTTTCCAAACAATACAAGAAATACCAGGTATTGAAAGAACACCAAGTTCAAGGCGTGAACAACGATCTGCAAACGGACTTCTACTACATGATAGTACGACAAAAACCGCAACAAGTTTTTGTATTTAGAATACTTTATGCAGTAAATTTAAACTTCCATTTACTGACATGAAAACTATTTGAAGAATAATTCTTCAACAACCTATTTGGTGCTAAACGTACTATCTATACAAAAACGACCGATAAAAAGAACGTAAATCTTTTCCCCCAAAATCTGCAGTCAATTAAAACTTTCAAATAAAAAATAAAAAACTAGCTTGTATTAAGATTCATTGTTAGTTCCATAAATTAACACACATGGTTTTTCGATCTCAGCTTTATCACCTAAAAAATAACAGCATAAATTCAAAAAACTAATTTCGTCTGAGCTTTAGGTTTTAAATTTTCTTAAACTTTCACATAAAAACTTACCAAGGCTTATCTTTGATTCCCATAATACATTTTCTTTCATAAACAGATCACCAAGGCGTTCCTTGGATCTTTAACTTCAATTAAAACTAAGTTATCTTCTTCAATTACTGATCATCAAGGCTTTTCTTGGATCAAATCAGAACAATCTTGCTCTCCCCATCCCATAATTTTAAAAGTGTCTAACGACCTCAAACGTCGATTCACTACCCAATCTTTATAAACGACCCAGGACTAAAAGAAATTTTTGAAAAACTATCCACTTTAATTAGGTTAGACAGTGAAGAACTTCGGTTACTCATCCTTCACTTGAGCCCTTCCTCTTATATAACCCAGGCTAAAACCCGTAAATAAATAGTAAGTCATAAAATAGTACCTAATGATCTACATGTGTTCTAATTATACCCGAACTTTGTAGATTGATTTACTATTTGCCAACCCTTGAACACAAATCACAACCCTAGGTAAGATTAACTAAGTAACTCATAGATTAAAAACAAGTCACGAGAAAGCAAAAAATTATTCTCACGAAATGAGATACTCTCTCTCCAAACCGTCAACCACGACAATCTATGCCTCAAGTTAGGAGAACCACACAAAAACCGTAAAAACTAACAGTTTAGGAAAATGGAAATTCTAACCCCCAAATATTGCATCCATCATCCTAAACCTTATGTCAAGAGATAATCTAGGCAAAAAACAAACAACCGTATTACATAATTGTTTAATTAAAAACGACAGATAAGATCTTGTAACCACGCCGCACAGACAAACAATAGGATATAATAGGTCAAAAGGTCAAGCACAAAAAAAAACACAATTTTAGCAAAATAAAAGCAAATTATCAAGAAACGATTTTCAAAACGCAGTCTCAGAATCGGAAACAAACACAATACAGGAACTTCAAGACTTAGAAGATTCAATAAAAAAGAATAACCCAATGGAATACCAAATATATTTTTCTGACTCAGAAGCTACAACACCATCATCAATTAAAGAAAAACTCAAAATGAAAAAAATCATATGTAACAAGCCAAAACGCCTATATAACTGGAATCAACCAATAAGACATTTTGAATGTTACACACTAACAAATCTACAATTTAAAAGATGATCGGATATAACGAAAATTTCGATGATAACTCGATACTTCTACTTTTCATACAACCACATAGTGATCCCACCCGAGGACAAGTACCATTTTGTCACAACTTAATTGTAAATTTGTTTGAAAAAGGAAATAGACCATGTAAACAGGAATTTCCTGAATCAAGAATAAAACGACGAATCCTCGACCACTATCTCAAAGGTATATGTAATACCACATCAAAATACGCTATAATCACAATTGAAGTTTTATCTCCGAAAGTAAATCACCCTACAGATCAAAAACAAACAGATGACTTAGAAATTGAATTCTCGAAAATTTTCACAGACTATATAAGAAAAATGCAACACCAAAATTCACAAAGAGTGAATTCAATATTCAAAAACGATGATTTTTTCAATCATTTTAGCTATCTATCTATACTTGAATTGAAGGAAATACAGAATGAGTCACCAACTCAAACATCCCGACATTCAATTGTAAGACAAGAAATCTATCTTTTCTCAAAATTTTTTAATACGATCCGTGAAAACCTCATTAGCAACGAAATCTCACAAAATGTCACACGTGATTTACAAAGAATACTAGCATTGTTTATAATTGATTAGTTTGTCCATAACATTGATCTCATAGCACTATTAAAAAAATGTTTTCGACCACAAAATTCAAACGATGAAACTGTATTAGCAGAAGAAACAGATTATGTTTGGGACCCTGATTGGTCTCATCCATCATTTATTAAAATAACAACTCATATATGAAGTCAAGCAATCACTAATATTTCTATGAGCAAAGACTATGTTAGAATAATTCCTCTTACTGTTGATGCAACACCTTTAAATTATAATGCAATGTTCACTGACAGAACAGGAAATAAAACCTTAAACTCCACTTTCATTAAAACACAAGAAAATTAAATATAACAAGAAATCTCACACAACCAGATAATCAAACTCCATCACATTTCCTTAATGAAGAATTAGTCGAAACAATGCCAACAAAAACACAACAAAACATCTCCCTCATTCATCCTACACTTACAACTCCAAAAAACAAAAGTACAGCGTTTCTGCAAACAAGTATATAATCCACAGTAAATCCTTCTATCAGTCCAAAATACCCACAAATGGATTGTTTAAAATTTAGACCAGGAATGACACCAGGACAAACAAATAAACAACAAAAAACGTCTACTAGAAACAACTTTTCAGATCACAACTACAATTTTTTTTGCAAAATCCAAAGTAACAAAAACACCCTATATAAACAGTCAAAAACACTCACAAGCACAAAACCGAAATTAAAATGTACCACACCAAGTCTCTCACTCAGTATTTTTCAACGATCAACCACGAAAAATATCCGTCCTTCCACCAAAATAAAAACATGAATAATAAACATCGTACAAGAATTCAACCACATTATTCAGAATATGAAGATTACTCAAGCCAAAATCATCAACGATTCAGCACAAATCAACAAAACAATAATTGGAATGTTGATCAACCAGGTCCTATTTATCAACCAGATTTTTTTTGAACCGTATACACGAAATGAACAAATATGACAAACAAGACAAAACACAGAATCATATAATAATAAATTTCAATCACAAAGTCCTATGAATACACAAAGTTATCAACCAACTCAAATGCAAATTGAAATCCAATTACCATGTTATTTAAAAACACAAATTACAATTTTTCGCAATTACCAAATGCAGCAGAATCACTACAAATGACTATGAATCCACATAATATGGGTGGATCTTCTATATCTTCTAATAAACCACTAATGGTATTCATAAGAAGAGATCCTGAATACTCAGTAGAAGACTATTTAAACGCAGTCTCAGCTAATCTAATTTTAAATATAGGACCAGAACCAGTAAATACGCAACTTCATCAAAATTGGATAAATAGACGCCCAGCTCTAATCCAAACCTCACTTGACGGCGCAGCCCAAAAATGGCTTTCGGTTTTACCTATAGATATTAAATCAGACTGGAAAACATTCACACAAAAATTTTCAAAAATGTTCGACTCTGAAAAAAAAACCACATCCAAGAGTTCTATGCAACGAAAATCGTAGACTCCCTAATGAAATAATTAAACAACTTGCAGTAAGAATCGAAAAATTAGTCAGAATTTTTCAACGATCAACCACGATCTACAGTGTATCGTAGCAAAAACTATCCGTCCTTCCAGCGCAACTTAAACTCTAAATTTTTGTCTAACTCCAAACTGTCGTTTCTGTCGTTTCTAAAAAACACAAAAACGACAGAAATCTTGATAATGACTCTAACACCACAATTAAGAAAAATTGCGATAAAAAAGAGAGCATTACATCCATCTTCAATTCGGGAACTTGATATAGTTTTCAGAAAACTAGTACGAGCTGAAATCACTAAGAAACTGGAAGAAACAGAAAGTTTAAAATACATAACGTAAACAACCTCCACACAACTACTTCACACAAAAATAAGATATCTACGAGAAAAACCCAAATTTTAAAAGCAAACCATCGTTCAAAAAAAAATGGTGTAACTATTGTCGTAGATATGGACATAGCATTATGAATGTAGACAAAACAACAAGATAATCAGAACAAACCACAGAAATATAGCGAACCAAATGAATTCTTTTATAAGTATATAAAAAAATCAGAATTTACCAAACAAAAACATTCACAGTAATAATAGTTCAGGAAAACCACTCCCAGTTAATTATGATACCTCTAGACAACAATTACCTAACCCAATTAACTACCGCGGAAAATCTCCAGATCGAAGGATTTCACGAAATTTCTCACAAAATAGATTTAGTCAATCAAACAGTCATAACAATCAAGATCGTAATAACTATTCAAGATCAAACTCAAACAGAGCTAACTACTCCAGTTATAATAAGAAATCGTTCATAATCAAACTCTCAAACTCTCAAAAAAGACACTATTCAAGCAACCGTTCCAGAATTTCCTCGTGAAACCGAATTAGGAACTACTCAAACAATAGGAATAGACAAAATTCAGATAACAGATAACGAAACTGTTCAAACAACAGATCAAACTATAATAATTATCGCCAAAGATCACGTGACAATTCCAAGAACCAAAATTCTAATTATTCAAATCGACAAAGAAATTATTCGCAGTCACCACATAGGAATGATGCACATTATCAAAATTCACAACAAAACTATAGAAGTAGTACACCTAAACATCAAAACAAATCAACCAGGTACAATCAACTGAAGAAACTCAATCAGACTTTCCCGGTACTGATAACACAAAAACTTCAGAATTACAACTAAATCACATAAATTGTGAATCCACAGATGATGAGAGCGAAACAGAAAATACGTTTTCAATAAACATGCTTCAGATTGAAAATGAATACGAAACACCAATTGAATCGAGTTATTATAAAAACAACAAAAATTTTAATAGTTTGGAAAATCAGATAAAACACAAGACATAAGAGACTATACCGAACAAAAACTTAAAGGAAATTCAAGTACGAACAAAATATACCAAAATACGGCAAATAAGTTACAAATACTTTTAAGAAAAAACTTGAAAAATACCACTTCTCTTAGAAAAACCAGAAAGTAAGAATTTTCAATTACCAGACCTCGAAGTTGATTTTTTAATAGACTCAGGAGCAGAGTCAAATTTTAGAAACAGTCCCACATGGAATGAAATACAAACTTTACATCCAAAATTATTCCCTTCAAAGACCTCAAGCATATTAGCTACAGCACAAGGATTAAATTTAACAAAATTTTCATATAAAAAAACGTTACCTCTAGGACTTTTATGATATTGTGAAACAAATGCAACAATTTCTCCCACAGTAGAAACAGCATTTAGAGTAAATAACATCTTGAAATAATTAGATATATGCCAATCAACAATTCTTAATGAAAATTTATCAATTAAAAATATAATTAGTGATCCAAAACGAAAAACAGTCTACTTTACAAAAACACCGTTTTCCAAACCAACGTTTCAGATATCAAAATACACCACAAAACAACAAAAAATTTTTACAATGTTCAACTTTCAACACTCTCAAATTACACAACAAAAATTGAACAACTAGAAGAACTGCAACTTAAATACCAAATGTCTTACGCTACATCAAGATTTGATGTTTAAAAAGTAAAATTAACCACTACATCTACTTCTGAAACCTGGCGCTTTTTTCAAAAAACAACGAGCAAGTAAAGTTCCAATTCATTTACAAGATAAATTCATTAGATTACTAGATATATTAGGACAATACGAAATCATTTTTCTAGTTAACAAAGAAGAACAACCAAAAAGAAACAATTTCATAAGTCTCGTTATTATTCTCGCTAAAGGAGAATCATTAAAACTCGTTCTAGACACAAGATAGCTCAATTCATATATTGATGTATCTAACTTTTATTGGCTCATAGAACCAATACTAGTAATTCTCACAAAAATTACAGGAAACTTTTTTACAACAGCTGACATGAACAGCGCATATAATCAGATGAAACTAGATGAACAATCACGACGCTTAACAGAGTTCGTTATTGGAAATCATGAATACGAATTGAATTGACTTTTCTATGGAAACTCTTTCTATGGCAGCATTTTCAGCATTAATGACAAAAAATTTTCGACCACCTAAACACAGTAAAAAAATGTCAGAAACTATTTAGACGATGTTTTCATTCAATCACAAACAAAACACGAAATGATTAAAGTATTGAATCAATATCACCAAATTGTACTCAAAGAAAACATGAAAACAGCCCTAGAAAAATCCTATTTTTTCTTTACTCGTGTAAAATTCCTTGCACATTTTTTTGAAGGAAAAACAATCACTCAGTTAGAATAGACGCAATCATAAAACTTCATCCCCCATCAAATAAAAAGAAATTCCAACAATTTTTTGGATTGCTAAATTTTTTAAGTGAATACCTCATTAAAATGTACATATATTTAAGACCATTTTATAAAATTCTGAGGCAATAAAATAATTTTGAATGGACAACAGCAAAAATGATTTGAAGTTATGAAAACACTACTCACTGAACAAATCTCAAATACTATTCCAGATCCAGACCAACCATTTTATGTTATATGCGATGCCTCCAATTTTGAAATCGGAGCAGCTTTATTACAATCACACAATGGAACAAACAAAATGAACCTTATTTCAGCAATTTCAAGTCTTTTTACACAAGCTAAACTAAGACTCTCTGTTCTTATGAGAGAATGCCCAGCTTTAATATATACTCTCACAGAATAAGATTTTTTAATACTTGGATCAAAACATCCAGCAGTTCTAATTACAGATCATAAACATATAATTTTCCTTTATACACCAAAGTCAAATCCAAACCATAGAGTTTATAGATTTAAATTAATTCTAATGAAAATCCGAAATTTATATATAGTTTGGACCGCGGGGAAAAATCTTAACAAAAAAAACAACAGTAGAAATGCCACAAAATATTAAGATTCTTCTTGCAAAAGACGAAATATGACCACGATTAAAATGCAAATATGCAGTAAAAACCGACCTTGATAACGCACATTTAAACAATTTACAATATTTTTCATTATATCTAGAATGCCAAATAAATCAAACGGAAGTACACTTGTTACGAAAGTCTACATTTAAACCGATACCGTATTCAACATGGATCAAAAACAATACACAACAAATTTCACCTAAACAAAAATTGTATAGGACAGACTTATTACCCATAGTAGTGAAGGAAAACTAACTGATAACATAAATTTATCAGGACCTCTAGATATAGACCCAAAGTACACAATAAATCAAGTGTTTAACCTACTTGACCCTCTAGATAATATACCCCTTTCAAAAACAGAAATTAAAAAAATCTTTTTACCAGCCACAGAAAAAATGACACAGGAACTAGTTCGAAAATATGAAAACCTTGACACAGTCATTGGACAGCTTAAGTCTTGGCAGAAATCTAAAACAAAATCCATAAAAGCAGCTATCCCAATTCTAGGAAACAAAATACTTCTTAGATAATTCAGAAAAATTAATAACACATCCACAAACGAGAACACCGGTATTTTGGAATACAAAACATCTGAATTAAAAGTACCCTGTTTACCACTAAGTATGATACTCCTAGCATTTCACATTTCA
The DNA here is from genome assembly GCF_963678635.1 of Symsagittifera roscoffensis. Lineage (NCBI taxonomy): Eukaryota > Metazoa > Xenacoelomorpha > Acoela > Convolutidae > Symsagittifera > Symsagittifera roscoffensis. Next base: position 19,148 of record NW_026971074.1, read on the forward strand.
CATTCCTTAAATACAAAAGGACATACAGGATCAGAAAAAATATGCTCATATTTTATCCGATATTTTTACTTTCAAATGCACCAATTTGGGTTTAAAAAATCATGTAATGATTGCATAACATGCCAATTAAACAGATTATACCCACATCAGAAACAATTAGCAGAAAAACGAGACTTTTAAGGACAAAGTTTATAATTCAACCACAGAATCTCATTTGATACAAAAGGACCGATATCGCCCTCTTCAGAAGGAAACTCACATATAATGCTTATAGTTGATGTATTTACACACTTTGTAGCACTCAACCCTGTACCTCATTGTAATGCCTATTATGCATATACAACACTTTACGAACACTGGATAGCAAAATTTGGATTACCTAACGCCTTGTCACCGATAACGGCACTGAATTCATAAATAATGAAATCATCACATTATGCCAACTATATAAAATTAAACACAAACCACGAACGTCTCATAGCCCATGGACTAATGATTTAGTCGAAGGAATGTACCGTTCACTACAAGACTACCTCAGATGTGTCATAATTGGAAATGATACAAAATACACTGAATGGTCAACAAACGTAAAATTATTCTCCTAGCTTATAATTCGCAGAGAAGAACAAACCTAGGACTATCACCTTATGAAATTGTTTTCAATGAAAAACCATGGAAACCAATAATATTCACAGCAATTCCTCAAAAAACACACAACGCTATTGCCAACCTACTAAAGAAACAATTTGTTATAAATTACCGTTACACACGCACATTGAAGATAGTTTTCATCACCCACAAATCTTAAAATTAGCTTCCGGCACACATACAGAATGAATTTTGAACAGAGATAAAAAGCAAATTGAAATTTATCAGAAAATAGCCAAAAAACTATTACAAAGAGAGAATATTCAATCACAAATTAAGTCAAGCTTCACACCAGCTACGAAGCTAAAAATCGGACCACAAAAAGAAAATCCAAAAAGTGACAAGCGATCCGAAAAGGATCATTTCAGTTTTTTGACAAACCCCCTGATGTAACATATAAAATTATTGATCAAAAGGAAATACAACTGATTGACTCAACACAGAAAATTATTCAACACAGAAACAATCTTTTGCCATATTACCCAAAAGAACACGCTCTTCGCGAACTAAAACACAGTTATAATCTTTTGCAGGACTTCAAGTTGTCCATGGCAAATCAGACAATAATCAGCAACAAAAACATGATGCAAATTATTCAGCGCAATTATTAAAACTATAGAATAAAGAAGTTAAAAAAACCCAACAAAAATCTCAAGAAATTAGCAGAAAACAAATACCCCAAAAACAAAAGAAAAATCGAAAACTAGAAGAAAAAATTTTATTACAAGAAACAAAAGAAAAGTCTCAACAACGATGACAATCATTACGACTCAGAAGTCAACCACGGAAAGATTACAAAAATTTTATTCCACAATCTAAAATATTAAAGAAAGTTGAAACTCAAAAACTTCTTTATAAAAAACTAATCATCTTAAACTTTTTAAACTGTAACAAACTTTTCTTCTCTTTTCTATATTTCATCCTGCCACCCTTGAATAACAAATTCAACTTAAACCAATCAGAAACTATTTAAACATCATCCCATTCTGACACCAATTATTTAGCCGACACTTTACAGACTTCAAACATATGTGAAACTATAACTTACAGACCTCCAGGTCAAAAATAAACAACACGCTCAATTTTAATAACTGAAATAATCAAAATATGATTGTTACAACCCTCCCCTTCTAACTAGTACAAAGATCAACAATATTGTTCCAACTTACATTCAAAATTTCCCTCAAGGAAGAAAATTAAATTAGCCTTAAGTAAAAATAAGACATGATAATTTAACCTAGAGTAGACATAACTCCTGACCTGAATACCCCCAATCATCCAATAAAAAAACTAGAAAGCTCGTTCCTAGACCCTCAGACTTCCTCTCACTAAATTTTGTCTATATCCAACCTACTTGTCTAAAATCAATGAACAATCCGACCAAACTCAAGTTTTGCGTCGAAAAATTAAAAATAATTTAACAAAACGAATCATTTCTCAAATGCTTTTCTCTCACTCAGTTCAACTCCTCAAATTATTAATGTCAAAATTTTTTCATTTCTATCAATTTTTGTTCAAATTAGTATATTTTTTATCATTGACACCTGTGAACAATTTCTCCTTCTCCTTGTGATTTTTTTCGCAGTTTTTTCGTAGTTTATCATTCCCTCCAGAAAGCCCATCTGAACTTCGCAAAAATCCTTGATCACCTCCTCAGCAACGATATTTCAACAACTGACTAAATGTTCAGACATTTATTCAACAAGAAAGACATCTTTCTTCTTCTAGTGATATTTGTCACTTTTCTAGTCTCCCTAATTTTGACAAAACGAAATGTAAAAAAAAAATCGAAACAACTTCTGTACTGGCAACAATAGTTTTCAGCAGTTTCTTTGAAGAGATTTTTTAAACAACATAGATTTTCTTCGTGAGCAAAAACTATTTAAAATATTTCAAAGTTGCTAATCAACAACCAACACAACGCTCCCCACCGACAACGACATCCCAGGAATCTCCAATAACCCCAACGTCTAGTCAGACAAGTTAACCCGAATCATCAAAACGTATTTCATTTGAAGAAAATCCATATGCATTTGAAGAAAGACATTCACTATTATCAGAACCTTTAGAATCCGTAGTTTGCCAATATACAATATCTATCCTTATCTACAACAAGATCTTACTAGAACAAGACAGCCTAGTCAAAACCAATTTCAAACATCTAAAATAGATAGACAAATCATACGTCCAAGACGTAATAGAGTTTTTACAACTCCCAGAGTTCATTTTGAAATACCCTCATCACCATCCCCAAATCCTTTGGACCTTTCCATTAATTCAATTCAAAGTACCCCCTCCACCATTACAAACGATTTCACAACAAAACACACCTAACATACTATCGGGTTACTTGGGATCAACCCCCATATCCGAACAACTTCGTGAAAATCCCTTTAAACCCCCAACTTCAACACAACGTCTTGGTGAACCAAACTTGGCAAACGACCCTCTAGATATCTCATCCGATACATCTTTGCCATTACCAGAAACCTCATCACTACCTTCAACACCTTCAAGAATAAGTAAAACTCTAACAACAACATTTCCACTAAATTTACCTACAAATTTAGATGATAGATATAAAGAACTTTTAACCAATAATATACTTCTAGGATTAGATTGGAATACATTCGTAGCACCTCCTCCTCTTTTGGCCAACAACTTGATAGGCACAGATTACATAGTTGGGCACTCGACAAGTATCAATACAGACACCATTTTAACAAAGACATTCAAGAACACAACATGAAGATCCTTACACAAGACAACTTAACACTTAAACTTGGATTAACAGTAAAATTTAAAAGAATAATACATCACCCTCTCCCCTAGCTCCACCAAATATAACAAATCAATACTTACCTCCCCATTTATTACAACAGAACTTATCTATAAATACGATAGATATACAAAAAAGACACTTGGCTACATAACAATCTATAACTCATATTTGGGACTATCCTACACAAGTATCTTTGGATAATCTTTTTCCTACAAAACCTCTCTTCCCTTGTTTTTTCAGAACCAGCATCCCATAAAAATCCTTACCCTCGAACAGGACCACAAAATTTATTAGTTACACACTGTGATTGTGAAGAAAATGAACAAAAAACACCACATAAATACGCCATAAACAGAGTAACTCAATGCGAATCCGAAGCACAAGAAATTGAAACAACCAATATAGTAGTGACACTTTATTCAAAAGCCCGAGCTACAACCATACTAGGATATAAGATCACCACAGCATTTTCAGAGAAAAAATACATTGTTTTCAAGTCTCAAACAGAAACAAAATTAGACTCAATCACGAATCTTTCTATCAAAGCAATTTAGAAAGATTTTTACAACTTAATCCTGACAATTGTAAAAACGAGCTCCAACAATTAAAGTTAACTACAAAATAAAATACAAATCAAAAACTGGTAATTTTTCAAGTTTTTCCAGACTCTGCACATCAAGCAGAACGTGAAAGATACCAAGGTCATATAAGATTAGACGATAAATACCCGTTCCACGGCGCACACGGACGATTAACTTGACAAAAATTGTTTACCACACATTGGATTAAACAAATCTTCTAATTGTAAAGCAGATACAAAAGAAAGGATATCAAGAAATAATTTTTTTTTATTGGAAAATCCAATCAGAAAAACTACAAATTACACCAGATTTAAAAGACGACACCATTATTTATCAAGAGTTTCGCTTTTCTTGCAAAATTGACCAAAGTTTTTCATCCAACAACAAGAATACAAGGAACTATTGTTTTGTTCCCTAAAGACACATGTACCACATTTCAAAATGTAAGAATTCACTGAAGAATGATACAATTTAATCAAAAATACTTTTTTGAATCAATCCCTTATGATAAAGTAAACCCTGATATAATCAAACAAAACAGAAATCGTTATAGTAATATCGATGGAATAGAAAATACGTTAACACGCTTTCGAATATATCCCGAAGCAGAACTCGCCTGCATATATACAACTCCACTTTAAAAAACACAATATTCAGAAATTGTTGTCGAATACGAAAACGATTTAGACGTGAAAACAGAAAAAATGATAATTAACCCAAATCCAACTCACCATATTTCTAATAATGACGAAAACTCATACATCCCAGTTTTTTTTTGAAAAAAATAGTAAAAACTGGTTGAAAATTTCGCCCATAAGACAAAGGCAGCACACGTTTACAAGAACTATCACTCATGAACAATACTTATTTTGGCGCAATTCACTATGACATCCAATTAGTCATGAAATTGAATTACACAATAAGCAGAATCTTTAAAGAAATGTCACTATCAGAATTAGAAACAGTTCATCACTTATGTGAACTCGAACGAACACACGTTTAACAATCTCTTGCACTCGCAGTACTAAAAATACCTTATGCAGGATATTTAATATCAGGCAATAGATCAAATTTCAGTGATTATAAAGGAATCATACTATGATTCTACACATGTACAAAAAAGTATCATCATTAATTGTTTTTGGAGATAAAAGATGTTACAAAAATTTCGGTTATTATAAGGGAATCATACTATGATTTTACACATGTACAAAAAAAGTATTACCATTAAATGTTTTTGAAGATGAAAGATGTTACAAAAGAATCCCTATAATCTACAAAAATAAAGAACATTTTATCGGCACACTTTCTAGACAAACATATTTTTGGGATACAGCCGTCCCTTGTGGATCTGAAAATAGCCACAAGGTTGTACATCTAAATCCGGATGAAGATAAACACTATTTTCTCACCCCATACACTACATTTATGCCACCATTAAAGAAGTTTTCACCAGAAAGTATCAGAGCTATTGCTCATAACCCCAATATAGATTTACAATCAATAGGTATTTACTCCAAAATGTGCTTCATCTTTATGCTTCCCGTATATGCTTCATCTTAAGAAAATAGACCCAAAGTTTTTTGTCTAACAAAATCAAAAAACAAAAATGAATTGCATATAATTAGATTGAACCTTTTTCTAATGAAACCCTGGTGACTGATGCAAACCAATCTGAATCAGTTTTGTTCAATGCAAGATAAAGCAAGATACTTTGGTTGAGAAATACATCAATGAAATTGTTCCGCCATATGATTGAGAAGGAAGTAATAGCATTAAGAGTGCCTTGGGCGAAGTTTTTCATGTATCATAAAGTCTTTTTTCTCAGGTGTTGGTATTAAATTTTTGCGTCTAGTCAAATCTATATCAAACAAAATTATTGAAGAGGATGAAAAGTTTTCCATCTGAAGTTCCAGTCGTAATAATCGCAAAATAGGGCAACAAAATTCGAGGCAGGTAGCCTCCTAATTGATTTGGCCCAAAAACATGCCAATAGCTTGGTTTGCAAGTATCACGGTGATTGTTTCCTCCCATGTAAAAAAATAAAACACATGAAATAAACCAAATTGAACCAACTAAACAGAAACGGTCAACTTAGATTAATCCCCCGCATCAGTCTGTCAGTTAAAACCAGTACTATTTCAGTAGTGCAACAGTACAAAAACAGTTTTGTAACAATACTGGGTAATTGCTACGATAGCACTGAGCAGGGGTAAAATTAGGACAAAAAGTTGCAGTACCGTTCCAGTCAGTACTGTTTCGGTACTGATTCGGTATTGCATCAGTACTTTTTTCTGAAACTAACAAAACTGATCATTACCACATCAGTGAAGAATACAGGAGTTTAGCTGTTGCATAACCGGAACTTTACTGATTTTTACTAAGGGTTCTCGGGTTTAATTAGCATCACTACGGTCCCGAAAAAATTTTTAATTCAGAAACAAGATCAGAACATCAGGTAAATCCGTACTTTATTCACAACAGAAATTAAATTGTCTTCTTAAGTTTTTAAACCTTCTAGTTTGTGGACCGGTTTTTATGGGCACAGCTTTCCAATAACTCTTCGCTATTGGGTAACGATACTTTCCTGTTACTACGAACAATATTTACCAAGAACGATCCTTTTTCGAAGCTATTCTTTTTTCTTTCACGAAAATTATGACAATTTTTTGCGTCATAATTGCACTCAACCCTACAAATGACCCTGGTGCCGGCAGTTTTTTTGAAAGTTGTTCGATGCGACACATCATTTTTGGCGCTCAGCAGCTGAGTTTTAGCTGTGAGGGCTTGGGGTCCATCAACGTTTTCAAAAATATACTTTCTTATTCACATGCTTACCCAAAATTGTCGTACTTCAGGCAATTTTTGTTGCTCAAGCCTTCTAAGTCCCAAGCCCTTTATAAATTTCATCCTGAATTGCAATTTACGTGGTTTCTATACCTTAAGGTTATTGTATTGGCTTTTTTGACTGTAACGACTTGAATCAATTCATAATTTAGAAAAAAATTCCCTTGCTGTTCGAGGAGAAAAACAGTGAAACAAAAACAAGAGCACTGTAACAGTAGTGTTCCAGTACTATGATAGTACTGTTTTTCAGGAACAGTACTGCAAAAATAACTTACTTAATTCTACCTCAATTCGGTTTAATCGGTTGCTCGGGTTTGAAGGGTAGTTAGGATTTAAAAAAATCAGATTCAGCCGTAAATTCAATGAAACTTATCGGTAAATAATAGTCACAAAACGACCATAACTCTTTTCTGAAATATCGAAAATTTCAGAAACAAACATCGATTCGTTGTTTTTGCAGCAGAAGTTGACAGCAGACATGAAGTTTTATGTTTTATAAACTTATTCTTACGTAATTACGCTTTCAGAAATAATAAAATAATTTGGGTCCAGGGCGGAACCCGCGCCGAAGCTTATTTTAAATAGCTGAATCGAATCTATGCGCAGTTGCATTAGCCTCTCGGCCATCGCAGCTTGTCTGTCTTTAATTTATTGCCTTTATAATTCACACTATAGTTTGACAAACTGCTTTCTCACTTTCATTTCAAATGAAAACATCCTAGGGCCCCAAAAGAAACAATTTTTACCAGAGGACGACTTCATTTTCGTGTACTGGTTTTCAGGAGAGCGGAGCGGGCGATCTCATCTCAGCCAAAAATCAGAGTTAAGATACGTGCTAAGGGGTAGTTCTCGCGGGATCTACAATCTTCTACAACCCAAACAAGATCTCCGGACTTGAGGACATGTTAGGCGGGTGTGTGCCACTTATAGCAGTTGTTGATAGAGGGTACTTCTCTCCCAACCCACGCAACCAGATTGAATGTGCGCCGAAGGTTTCGTTTCAATTCTATACCGTTATGTACAAGATGGGCGGGTGCAAGGTCTTTCTATAATCGAGTGCACAGATGAACCTCTTTTCTCTGCGCCGACAAAGTTCGTTCCATTGTCAGGCCAATTGTTTGAGGGGGTTCCACGCCTAGCGATGAATATTTTTACTCCAATTATGCAAGAGCTAGCCTCCTAAAACGAATTCTATGTGGTTGGCTCTTGCGGTCAAACAAGTACAGAAAAACGCCCAATGTTTCTCAGATCTCCGGCGAATTGTTAAATTAAAGGGTCCGAATTAGTCTACGCCGTAACTAATGCATTGAGCCTGGCGCTAACCTAAGTGCTCGACTGGCAGATTATACATTAACTACTGGCACTTCAAACAATGTTGCGTAGTGAGGAGCCTAAATGCAAGATGACTCGATACAACAAAACGTAGATTGGTGCGTATGCGTATGTTTGCTAGGCATTAAATTACGAAGGAATTCACTGAGGGGTGATGATCATCGAGTATGATGGGATGTTCTGTTTTGCATTCAATTTCAGAAAGACGGCTCATGCGGCCTGTGGACCGCCAAACACCGCCAGAGCCGACGAAGAGGAAGAGTTTTGCAGTAAAAGTTAGATTCTTTACAGGTTTTTCAGAACTTAGCAATTTGAGTTCTGGCGCCAATGCCGCTCTTTTTGAGAGAAACAATAGTTTTAATTTCGACTTTTTTTGAGCTCAAAGGGTGCCACGATTCTAAGTGTTGCTTCAAAGTAACTATGGTACCTAAGATTTATACTGACGACGAAGGCTACAATGGGTAACAACTTAACAAAAAAATGTTTTGAGGACAAGGGATTATGGGATTGATTAGTGCCGGTTTTGCGACGAAATTAGATGCGGTAACAATAACATCCTCAACAGGACCATTGAGTCTCGTTTTGATGATTATTTCTATGTTTGGACGACAGGGTCAGTCAGAAGTTCTTAGGAAGCTGGGATCTAGGTTCTAGCTGCTATTTTTTGAAGCACCGGCAGCATTATCTCGAGTACCTGTATCCGCGGGAATATTTCCGGTGTTGACATAGCGCCATTTGTTCACGATTGTTACTAGTTGTTTTGATAATAAGTAGAGCCACTGGAGGTGCTGTCTGAACAATGTGGTGCTGTGTGTCCACATGAGGACCTTGCTAATCGGAATGGTAATAATGTTCTCCTGGCGGCGTGTGGCCAATAACGCAGCTTGCAATTCTAATAAAGGGATAGACACAGCATTCGTTGGCGCTACTCGCGCTTTATCCAGATAGAAGGAGAATTTGGTCTCTTGATTATCCAAAGAGCGCGCATGAATAAGTCCAACTGTACAGAAGACCTCGTACGAACTATCTGCAAAAAAAATGTTTTTTAAATTTTGTCAACTGCAAACGGAAAAAAATCAGCGGGGAATTGTTAGTTGATCTAAGATGGGTAAGTCGAAATGCCATGAGAGGAGTTTTTCAGCAAGTTGTTTTGGATGAGGGACATCCTACTGTTGACCACTGATTCACCAAAATTCTTTCAGAATGAGACAAACCCACACAGTGTATGGAGCAACCAGCCTGATGGCTTCAAAGACTGAAGAGATAAAGCTTAAAACCATGCGCTCCGTAACATTGTTTTTCAATTCTCTATTCTACCCAGGCTTAACACTAATGTGTCATGTATCTGGTATTTTTTTGAACCTAGTACATGTGACGCTTTATCTTTGCCATCTAAGATTTTTTTTTGACCTGACCTGCTTCGTCACTTGACTTTCTCAACTCGTTTTGTATTATTCTTACATTGCTTAAAAATTTCGTCAATTAAAAACTTCCCAACTTAGGAAGCTCTACAAGATTTTTATCTAGCTTCAAAGCTTCTTCAGGGTGTTGTACAAAGTAATTGTCGTTTTAGATTTTTGCATCACTGCAAAAGCTGCATCTGGAAAAAAGCTTGATTGTCAGAATTTTTTGAAGTACGAATGTAGTGCATGTGGGGATTCCCAAGCCCCCCAAAGAAAAATTTCGGGTGTTTTGGTACTTTACTACATAGGTTGTAGTTTCTTCTCGCCACAGGAATCGCAGTGATGGTTGATCATCTGCAAGCACACCAACCTGGAAAAACATTCTTTTATTATCAGCAGAAACACAATACCAGTGCCGACGGAACCTCATTATTACGGCTAGAAGGTTTTGAATCAAGTCTCTATCAACCAGTAGAGCTGTTTTTGAGGAAGGTCCATGACTTTTGGATGCTCCATTGAGGACACGCCGAAATTTTCCCGGCTTGTTGGGGTTAATCATCGGGTTGTAAGAAAGATGCTATTTACTCGCGGAACGGTGTCTGGGGTCTTGGGCTTTAACTCTGACCTCATACCCTTTGTCATAGTCATCACGAATGGTTTTTGCATTTTGCATACGACTCTTTAAATGTTTCGTTTTTTTTCTGAAAGTTTCTCAAACACTTCATTTGAACCAACGGGGGAAAATAATTCGCTAATTCTAAGTTGTTTTCAGCCTACGGAGTAGCTATGACTATCGTGTATGGTAGTTGACTCAAGGATTTTATTGACCCTTTTATTGGCCGAGTAGGATTAAAGTTCATACCAGGATTTGACCTGCTCTATTGAATTTACATCCTCGAGGGTGTATTTCAAGCACGTGGCGATTAGACCACTAGAGGAAAGAAGAGGACCAATTAACAACCATACAATGGGGAGACGATCAACAAAAGGAGCTGTTTGATTTCTTAGCTCGACAGTACTTTATAGGACGGACATATTCATAGAAATCTTGACCTAAAGTCGTTTCTAGATCCGCATATCGGTATTCGGCTAGGAAAACAGGTTCCAAGTGGGGATAATTCTCCTGCAAGTTGGAAAAATTGATTATATCTTAACCTTATTTAATGTCATAGGTGCACACAAAAAAGTATATTTCGGGATTAGTTTCAGCTGTGACCATTAAGTCAACTTGCTCTGAGACGATAACCTCAGTTGAATTGAAACCGTTAACAGTCAACTCGATTTTATTACCAGTCAGGTTCATTCTAGGTGCGAGATCAAATGACAAACAATAATGACTGCAGGTTGAGTCACACAACACAAATGCATTAGTTTCAAAAGTAATGAATGAAACTGATAGACATTTGATTGGCATTAGACCTATGACAATCGATAATTTCATCGGTCTAATGTGCACAATGATGTTGCACAAGTGGAGTTTTGTGCGTTCACTTTTGATCTAACTGCAGAAGTGTTCACAAGTATGCAAAGTGAACTCCCAGATACGGTCTAAAATATTTTCCGGAGTACGGGCTAAAAGATGCTCTCAGCTCCATGTAAGAAGACATTTTATGTTCTCTTCCATTCGGGTTTGTGACATGTTTTGGGCTTAGGTTTTTTCCTAAACATGTGATTGCCCTGAAGGCGAGAAAAAGCTCACTTTCGGCACAGGATTCTGCGCGTTGGGTTGGGTTTCTTTTCTTTGAAGAAGCAAAATTTCCAAAGTGGATGATTGCTTTTACCTTGCAACCAAGGACTATACAGAGGATATGCACCGATGACTAGGTTGTGGTTGACCAAACTTTCGCTCAATTTTCATGAGAACATCTTTGTACTTTGCACCACTATCTGAAATTTGCGCTATAGAGACCAACGTTTTGAGGTAAAGTAATTTAACATCATCGGACAAGTTTTGCGAGTCCACAGCACTTCTAAACTGCCCAATCTGTCCTCACCACTGGAGTGGATCACCGTTGTATTGGGAAAATTTCCATTGCGGCAAGGGATCTTGTCGAGTAACTGTGTTGACGTCTTCTAAACCCCGAAGGTTATGGGAAAAGAAATAGATGGATACGAGGAAGAAGCAAAGTGATGCTGCTGCGGTACTATTGTTGGTGAAAATTTTTTTGAGCTGTACGCAAAAGGAAATGCTTTTGGAAAACGTTGTGCTAGTTGAGCTTGCAATGTTGGGTTGCTGTAAACGTTTCCACCAGCGTTGTATGAACTATTTTAAGCGAATGGCTGCATTATGGGTGTGAAGGATGCAATAGGTCCAAACTGCGTGGCTTAGTTCAGTTGTTGAGGGAAAAAGTCTCAAGAAAGCTTTATTCGGTATGTAGTGGCCAAGATGCGGATGAGTAAAAGTCATTTGTACCGATGCGAAGCATATGAGTTGAGCGAGATTTGAACGCTGAGGGATATTTGAAGTTACGGTCAATGGCAGAGATGACAAGTATACAGGTGAGTTGGCTGGAGCAGTCTTAGGCGAAGAGTTCAATGATAATCCTGCTTTTGAGGAAATAAATAATTTCATAGCGGGAGGGGGCGGTATTGGTAATGGTGAGAACGGATATCCGGAATAGTGGGAGGTGATGGGTTCAACTGATGCTGACGAGAGAGCAACTATCCTTGTTGATGCGGTGTTATCACAAGACCGTATTGGGAGTCTTGGACGAGGCAATTGTATACCTTTTTGGTTTGCTAAATTGGTAAAGTGGTTGTTGACATAAGGATGATTGATTGATTAAAGCGCAATCGAGGTGTTAATTGTTCTTGTTCCTAAATTGTTAGCTCTTAGTTTTTTGAAAGAATGAAAGAATAGCTTCAAACAATTTATCGTAAGTTTAGTCATGGATCATGATTGGTTGCTTATCAATGTTTTACTGTGAGATATCTCGAAGCATAAAATAAAACTTGTTTTTAATTGTTCCAGTATTTTGTCTAATTTGATTTTGAATTACACTAAGTTTTTAACACTTTTGTTCATAAAATTTTATGAAAAACTAAGAAATTTCAAAATTAGTTAGAAAAAACAGTTTTAGGAGATAATTCCGATCAAAAAATTTCTTGTTATATGCATCTGTTGATCAATTCGAAAATATGTAAGCTAAGTTGTCCACAACTATTATAATTTCTGCTTTTTAAAGTGCTAACTGTTTTGACAGTGTTTCCGCTACCATTTGTTTTTTGTTATGCATCGAAAAGTCTTACAATCAGTTTTGAAAACTTCTCGGTTATCATTTTATGACCATAAACTTCAAACGTGGATTTTTTGCCGCACGCAGTAAAAAAACAGAGAAAGTATTTTTTTTATCCTGATAGTTTAACCCAAATTGGAAACTATATTGGTTTGGAGAGTTTGCTAAAACATACCCAGCAAAAACTTAATTTGCTCTTTTTCAAAACCATATGAAATTATTTTGGCAAAAAATAGCATGCTGGCTGCATAACTGCGTCAGTCACGGTGGGTGTTTCTTCTTTGCTTCAAAACCTCACCGGTGTTACGTTTTCCCAGAAACTCTCGAAACCAATTTTTGGCCGCCAAATTGTGCACAAAAATTCGGTTAAAATATTTGACAAGTTTTTCCAAGTAAAATTTAAACACGGGTAAACTTCAAACCATTCGCACACATACTCATAGCGCTAACAATACCGTTTAATTAGTTATTAAGCGGTATTGTTAGCGGTATAATTAGTTATTAAACAGTATAAATTAATTAGCCACACCAGATAGTTTGATATAGATGCATCTTGTCTGAACAAATCTGATTAGTTTCTTAAATTTAATATGAACGTTTTCAGCTTAAAATTTCAGACAGTGTTTTTTTTTCATTTTTCCGACCAGATAGTTTTTTTTCCGTTTTTTGTTGCTTATTTTCATTTTTTATGTTGGAGTAGTTTGTTTTTATGATGGTGTTGTGAGTAAGTCAAAATATCTGGGAGGTTTATATCCATCCTTTATTCTGATGAAAATTTTAAATGGAAGAAAGGAAACTTAACAGAGCTTTTCTTTTTTTTCAGGTTTTTTAATTTGACAACAAAATAGTTTCCATTAATATTCTTATAGTTCATGTCGAATGCAGTTTTCCAGATGATTTTTTGCATTTGGAAAATTCAGACAAGGATGAATAAATTCTAGCTAGATAAAAAGTAATGGACGATGCGAGATTTCTGGGTTGCTAAAATTTAGATAAACACGTTTAGATTTTATGTGCATGCCGATTGCAGCTACTTTCTAAACATATAAAGACCACAACAAAATGGTTAGATTTTCAATATCTAGAGAAAAGAATTGGAAAGTTCTATTTGAAAAACGTCGAAGTCTTGGGTCATTGAGTTATAACCGAAGTTGTTAACTCATAGAGTAATTTCGGATAGGGTACACCAATCTTATTTTCGGCCGGATAGATTCGTGCAACTTCTTAGTCTAATACCGATCCTAATCTTACTCTTATATCTACTAGTCTCAGGGTGTCTAACTAGTCTCTGCTAGGCTCAATAGATCTAGAGTATACTGGCTTATTGCAACTGCTGAAGTTCTCTTGGAGAGACAACTAATTTCTAAGTTAAATTCAAATCTCTCTGGTGCTGAAATTACAAGTAATTTCAGCACTTACAAATAAGTGGGTTGTTAGTTAGAAGGATTATGATTGGTTAATATTAAATATTTTACAGTTGTAAAATATCCAATTTATCCAATAAAAAAATGTAGTTTAGATCAGGTTCCACCCATCCGGGGTTTACAGAGTTTTTTAGAACTATGTTTCTGCAATTTGAAGGATGGATGATGAACGTTGGTATTTGGCGAACATCATTTTCTTGTCCGGTTCCTCTTGGAGAAGAACGTTCCAGGACGCTGGAATTATGGATAGGAAATTGTTACGTCGTCATTCGACAACGACCGTGATCCCCAATGAAATCAATCCGTTTTCAAAATGGTTCGCTATGACAGGTTTTTCTGAATTATGTAGAGAACTTGTTTTGTGTGCAACCTCGTCTGGGAATGGCGTGAAGATCGTGTGTCGAAGGGATGCCTTGTAAATCGGATCTGTACGTATACTTGAACATCGAGGTGGTCATTGGTCTAGTTCAAAGAAGTCATTTTCTGCGAAGTCAAGTCGTACTCTAAATCCTTTGAGTTGTGATTGTGGATGGCATGTCGGTTTGTGCTTAGCCATTCTTTTGTTCGAGTGTGATGGGATCATCTAGTCTTTGGATGTTCGTCTTTGTTGTTGTGTATTGATCTATATACTGCAAAGTATGATTTACATTTTATAAAATTATGTTAATTCAATTTTTTAATCATGATTTTAGTTAGCCGTTTTCACAAAAGCGTTTTGCTATAGTTTGGTTATTTTGAAGAGTTACTCACCCTTGAGTACCTCTTATTAAAAATAGGAGTGTGGTCACAAAGCGTGGATGTAGCGCGGTAGAATAGGCCGGCTATAGAGCATGCTCAGGACGTCCTCTCTGGTGGGTTAGGCCAGGAGTGGGAGTATGATTTCATGCTGTTTCTTTGAGAGGTCCTGTTATGTGATAACGTTTTATGTTGGGTTTATGTTGGTTTTTCTTATGTTATTTTGGATGTGTCCTTTTTTCAAAAATCAAATTGTTTTTGGTATGGGTTTGTCTTGCGACTTTTTCGTGTTTTATCATTTCTTTCTTAGACTTTATAATAGTCTTCAAAAGAATAAATTATCCAGTTTTAAACTGGGTTAATCCGGTTTGGGTACCGTTGGTTTTCTTTTCTTAGTCATGCTGTTATTTTATGATTTGTGGTGTTTAGTAAGCTGCGTTGGTTAGTTTGGTTTAGTATATAATTCCTTTCCAACCGGGTTAAAGGAAAGTTTGAAACTTGTTATCGTGTGTTAGAGTTGTTGAGTGTGAAAGCTTGAAACTTAAAATCATTATTTAAACAATTCTTCGTGGGCGAGCTGTGCGAGTTTGGATAGAATTCTTGTGCGAGTGAAATGAAAATATTGAAAAGGTTTGTACTGCTTTCTCATTTTATTAATTTATTGCATAGAATTTGAAGTTTACTGCGTTTTGGGGGGAATTTTAAAATTATAAATTTTCATCGTAATTAAGTTTACTGCTTCATGGGGAAATAGATTATAGATATAATTACCACATTTGGTATGAATTCTATTATATTATTTGGTGCAAGAAATTAATGAATTTTAAGAGAGTTTAACAAGTTTTAATTGTTGTTTTTCTTTTCTGTTTTGTAGATGATCGTGGTGTAAAGACAAGAAATATAAATCAAACATTGATTGAAAATGGTTAGTACTAATTTAAATTTATTAGTGAAGAGTATTTTAAATTATACTTACCTGTTAATCATCTGGGAAAAAGCCGTGGGGAAGATGTCGTGTATCATATCTGATGTTGTTAGTAATTTGGCTAGTTTGCGTATGATGTTTTTAGTTTGTAGCAATTGAAGTGCTTTAATGGTTTTCAGTTCTTCGGTGCCTACTGCAAACTCTTAGGGTGTGTTTTGAATGAGGATATATATATTTTATGATTATATTTAGTATTGTGAATGAATTCTAATATTGGTATTTCAATAGGCTGGATATATTCATACGGGATAAGGAAGGGTCTGGATTCTTCGGCATTGAAGGTCTTCGTGATGGGACAGAATATATACATTTGGGTAACTGTATATACATTTGGGTCATAGTTGCGGAGGATGCCGTGGAGGTTAGTATCTTTGATGCAATATGTAAATTTAAGGAAAAATGGTGACGTGTACTTTGAGTTGAGAAACTGAAAACGATGGTGAGGTTGTCTTGATGGGGTATGCAAATCAAAGTGATTTTATACAAAACGACAGTATGTATATGTGTGGGTTTGTTTAGTGCGTAACATATTATTGTGGAAACAGTGCAAATCGCGTTCCTGTGGTGAAAGAAAGTGAAAGGTTAGCGAAAATAACTGAAATTTGTCATAGAAGCTTTCGTATGCTTGAATATCAGCTAGTGATTCTTATAATGTGATCATTCTTTCTATCAAAAATATTAAGTGTGAATACGTATGATGTTTTGATGAAAAATTTTTCTGTTAGATGCGGGTTTGCGAAGCGGTCTTCATCTAAAAATTGGTCTTGATTAGGTCGGATGATATTATGGTCGTAATATTCTATTGCAAATTCGTTAGCTCGGGGTGCAGTGAATGTTTTTAGTAACTTTTTATATCCAACGTAAGTAAGTTGTCGAGGTGTTAGTGTTGTAGGGAGTCTATATAACATGTCTGTGTTCTTTTCTATGCTGTCATGAGTATTAGTTAGTGGTAGGCAAAGGGGGTTAGTAAAATTATAATAAGCTGTCCAATGAAGTGTTGGCATTAAAACATGTTCATCTACAAAATTGCGTGTGTCATTAGTATCGTTAGGTGTGTTCAATGTATATTGTGGAAATGAGGGTAAGGTGATTGCAAGAAAATTTTTCATGTTTGTATGTTGCGGGTGATTAATATATTCGCGGGCTGTTCCGGGTTTGGTCGGGAATGGGTGATTTGGGAATTTTCGTTTAAAAGTGCGATAAGCTCGGTGAGTGCTACTAGGTGTTTCGGTGGATGTGGATGATTATGTGAATGATGGAGTGTAAGCTGAGGAGGGTGTAGGAGTAGGTGGATTTGAGGATGTTATTGTGGATGATAGTTGATGTATTGTGAGGGTGTTAGGGTGTATTAACTGTTGTTGTAGGGTAATAAAATTATCAAGTTCCTGGGAAATTTGGGGGGTATCTAGAGAATTATTATATGATCTGTCGGAATGAAGTGGAGAATAGGTTGGGGTCACTTGCGAAACATAAGAAGGAGTAGAAACGGATGGGAGTGGATGATTTGATGGGAATGGTTGAAAAGGGGTTTTTGGAAAAACTGAGGAGTTGGTCTGAGTATAATTTGAGGGAGATGGTTCGGAGTCTGCAAATTCGTCAGGGGTTTCTACATTAGGGTTATTATATTGTGAGATAGTGTATAAAACTGAAATATCTGAGTTAGTATCAGAATTCGTGCTTGATGTTATATTAATAATCGGAAAATCGGGTGGTGGGAAAGCAAAAAGTGGGATTATTGGGATTTGAGTTTGGAGGTTGGCTGAATGGGAATTTGAGCGATGGAGGGATCCAAGTTGTCGGCTCATCGTGGGCTAACAAAATGATTATGTTTAGACTGAAAAGTGGTGCTGTGGGGTTGTTCTAAAATTTGTTCGTATGTATTATCATTTTGTGAATGATGTGTCATTATATGTTGGATGGGGCTTTGTGCTATATTTGGTCTAGAATTTGGATTATTTGTGATTGCTAGGTTTCGGAAATTACGGGGAACTAATGATAATGAATGGTTTTGTGGTAGGGGTGGCAACTGTGGTGCGGTAGGTGTTATCTCTATATTGTTGTGTTCCTCGTCGTAAAGTGTTTTGTCTTGTGGATTGTTTCGTGTTATATTCTTTTATTTGTGCATCTAGAAGTATTTTGTTTACTGATGATGAAAAAATTCCAAAAAATCCTGCAAACAGTATACGTGCTACACTTGCTTGTCTGTTCACTTGTGTGTGTATAGCGCATGTGTTATAGATTCCTATAGATTAGAAGTGAGAAAAGAAATCCTATAAAATTAAACATGGCGTATAAGATAGTTAATTTTTCTAAGATGTAATAGGGCCATCTTAGAAAATATAGAATCTCGTTCTTTAGGGTGACAAAACTGAAAATATTTACAGGTGAAATATCTTGTGGTCTGTATTTTTCACCATTTAAATATATGTAGTCTTTAATGTCTTTAAAGTAACCGCTATAGTCTTGTGTATAAATATCTGCAAATCCTGCGGTTTCGGCAAGTTTTCTTATATTTTGGTCAATTGACTGTCTTTGTATTGTGTCCATTTGTGTTAATAATTCTTGAAATTGTTGTGTTCTAATGTGATGTTGGATATCTGATTTAGAATATATTCCATTTGATTGTAAATCAATATTTGGATTACGAGCAATGGCTCTGAAGCTTTCGGGTGAAAATTTTTTGAGTGATTGCATTAACGTAGGGTATGGTGTAAGGAGATAGTTTTTATCTTCATCAGTATTCAATTGTACTACCTTGTGGCTATTTTTTGATCCACATGGGACTGCGGTATCCCAAAAATATGTTCGTCTTGAAAGTGTGTCGACAAAATGTACTTTGATTTTATAGAATATAGGGATTCTTTTATAACAACGTTTGTCTTCAAAAACATAAAGTGGTGATATTTTTTTGGTACAAGTATAAAACCATAAAATATTTCCTTCGTAGTCTAGAAAATTTGATCTATTTCCTGATAATAAATATCCTGCGTAGGGTATTTTTAGTACTGCTGGTACAAGTATAAAACCATAAAATATTTCCTTCGTAGTCTAGAAAATTTGATCTATTTCCTGATAATAAATATCCTGCGTAGGGTATTTTTAGTACTGCTAGGATTTGTGTTCTTTCCAATTCGCATAATTGATAAAGTGTTTCTAATTCGGAGAGTGACATTTCTTGATAAATTCGACTAATTGTGTAGTCTAATTTCATATCTAATTAGATATCGTAATAAATATTACCGAAATAGGTGTTATTCATTAGTGATAGTTCTTGTAAACGTGTGCTTTTACTGTCATGTGGCTTTAGTTTTCCACCAGGTTGACCTGTGCTTTTTTTGAAAGTTAACTGGGATGTATGATGTTCCTTCATTTATAGGGTGACTTGTGGCATAAGGGTCAAACTTTTTTTTTCCAGTGGTCATGTCGAAACCTTTTTCGTATTCGACAAGTATTTCAGAATATTGTGTCTTATAAAGTGGATTTCTGTATTTGCATGCAATTTCTGTTTCTTGATATATTTGGAAACGTGTTAATGTATTTTCTATATCATGAATATTTCTAAAATCATTACTTTGTTTTCGGAATGGGTTTACTGGAATTGATTCGTATGGAATTGATTCTATAAAATATTTTTCATGAAATTTTATCATTCGAGCGTGTATTTTTGCTACTTGGAATGTTGTACATGTATCTTCGAGAAACCAAACAATTGTTGCTTGTGTCCGTGTTGTAGGGTCACAATAACCTCTATCATTTTTGCAAGGTAATCTAATTCCTTGATAGATCATTGTGTTATCAGATAAATCTCGTGTGAGTTGTACTTTTTCGAGTTGCATTTTCCAATCGAAAAACATTATTTCTTGATATCCTTTATTTTTTTGTGTCTACTTTGCAGTTTGAGGGGTCATTTATTCTAATGTGTGGTATCCAGTGTTTAGCGTGTATGTCATAAGTTAATCTTCCGTGTGCGCCGTTGTATGGGTATTTTTCGTCTAGTTTTATATGTCCTTGATATCTTTCAAGTTGTTCTTGGTGTACAGAATCGGCAAAGACCTGGAAATTTACTATTTTCCTGTCTGTGTTTCTATTTCTTGTGATGTTTAGTCTGAGTAGTTCGTTTTTACAATCATCGGGATTTAGATGTAAAAGTCGTTCTATATTACTTTGATAGAATGATTCGTGATCAAGTCGGTTCTTATTTCCATGGGAAACTTGTGAACAGTGTACTTTCTTTTCGGAAAATGTTGCTGTAAATTTATATCCTGTGACTGTTGTTGCTCGGGCTTTTGAATACAATGTTGCTATCACATTTGTAGTTTCTATAGCTTGTGGTTCTGTTTCGCCTTGTGATACTTGATTTATTGCATATTTGTGTAGTGTTTTTTTTTTCGTTTTCTTCACAATCGTAGTGTGTTACTAATAAATCCTGGTGTCCTGTGCGAGGAGGAGGATTTGTGTTTTGGTCGGAAAATTTTAGAAAAAAGATGTGTTGAAATGTTAATATTTTTAGAATATACCTGTGTATGATAATCCTGAGTATGGGTTATAAAATGTGATGTAACCAATTGTGTTTTTGGTATATCTATCGTACTTATATATTACTTCAGTTGTTATAAATGGTGGTGGTAGCGATTGAGCTGTTATATTTGGTGGATTTAATGGGTAGGGATGTTGAACAATATTGTTAAGTTTGATCGTGATTTCGAATTTCAATTGGAGACCATTTTGTTGAAGTATTTGAATTTTGTGTTCACGAATATCTTCGTGGATATCTTGTCTATATTGTAGTTTGTTGAGTGCCCAACTGTGGAGTCGGTTACTATCTTGATGTTGTCCAAATAATGGTGGAGGTGCTACGAATATATTCCAGTCTAGTCGTAAAGGGATATTTGTTGATGATTGTTCTCGATATCTAGCGTCGAGGTTATTTGGGAAATTTAAAGGGAAAAGCGTCGGTGAAATTTGACTTAATGATGGTGTTGACGGTAGTGATAATGTTTCTGGTAGTGATGATAGTGTTGTATCCGTAGAAACATCTATTGGATCATTCACTAAGTTTGGTTCACCTTGTGTATATGAGTGTGTTGCCCAATATGGTAGTCGTGCTGTGGGATTGGGGGGGTTAAAGGGATTTTCACGTATTTTTTCAGATGTTGGTGTTGAACCTAAGTAATCTGAGGGTATATTTGAGATGCTCTGTTGTGAAAGTAGTGTGGGAGTTTCTGGCAACGTGCTACTTGAAATTTCTGGAGTAGTTGCTGTTGGTCATTGGGGTATATCAAAATGAACTCTAGGGGTTTGAAAACTTCTGTTTCGTCGTCGATGTATAATTTGTCTATTTATTTCGACTGTATTTTGGTTTTGACTAATGTTTCTTATTCTGCTTATCTCTTGTGGTAATGAGGGGTACAAATTATATGTTGGTTCACTTAGAGGTGCCTGTCGCTGAACTGGTTCTAATGGTTCGGATAAGCGAGCGTGTAGTTCTTCAAAAGTATATGGATTATCTTGGAAAGAAATTCGTGTGGATGTTTGGGGGTTTTGGGTAGTTGTGGGTATTGCTGGGTTTTCTTGGGATGATGTCGGTGAAGACTGATTTTGTGATTGTTGGTTAGCAATTTTTGAAAGTGTTCTGATTGATTTTTTCTAGTGGGAAGATTTTTGTTTAATGTAGTATTCTTCAATGAAAAGAATTAAAAAGATTGTTGCTAAGGCGAGTGTGACTATTGCCTTTTTTACACATTTGCACATTGTCAGTATTAGGGATGATAAAAATATGATGAAAATCACATATAGTAAAAAAATATCTGTTCTACTAAAAATTGTTCGTATCATTTAAATAGACTTTGAATTATCGTACCTGTGAATATGATCAATGATTTGGGAAAGTTGGAGATATATTTCAAATAGGGAGTAGAAAATTAATAAAATGTTGCAAAAGATTATTAAAATGATTATAAAAGCTTCAAAAGTATCAAATAGAAATATGAATAAAAGTTTGAATAGTAATAAAAAGTTTATTAAAAATTTTAAAATTGTTTTTTTTTAAAGATATTGACTGATTGAGAGAAGAGCATTTAAGAAATGATTTCTTTGTCAAATATTTTTTGTTGTTTGAGGCGAGATTCAAGTGTGGTCGAGTTATTTATTGATTTTTTGACAAGTGGGTTGAGTTTTGTGAAAAATTAATGGGGGCTAATTTTATGTTCGGGAGGTCTTCTTTGCTTCATTTTTATTTGTCGGATGATCTGGGGTATTTTTGAGATATTTTTAATTTAGGCCAAATGAAAATGGTCCTTTTTTACTTTAGGCTAATTTGCCATTTTTGGTTCGAGGGTTTTTGAGGTCTGAGTTGGGAAAAAATTGTTGATCTTTGCGTTATTAGATAGGGGAGGGTTGTAATATTATGCTGGTATTTATTTTAGTTGTCAAGTTATAGCGGGTTGCTTATTTTTGACCTGGAGGTTGTAAAGTTATAGTTATAGATATGCCTGGAGTTTAATATCTTTAGGCTAATAGGTTGGTGTTAGAGATATAGAAGGCGACGGATTTAAGTGAATTCTATTGGCTGAATCTGAACTAGAATTATTGCGTATTTGTCAGCATGTTATTTTGAAAAATGAAAGTTCAAAATGATCCAGAGGTGCAAAAATAATTAATTTTTAAAATCAAAGTTGTTTTTGAAATTCAACTTTCTTTAGTATTTTAGATTGTGCAATGAATGTTTTGTAGTTTTTACGTGGTTGATTTCTTAGTCGTGATGATTCTCTATGTTCTTATTTTTCTACTTGTTCTTGTGGTTAAATTTTTTCTATCATTTTCCGGTTTTTTCTTTCTTTTTGAGGTATTTTTGTATCTGATATTTTTTGATTGTTTTTGGCTTTGGTTTGATTTTGATTTTGATTTTCATGATGAACGTTGTCTTGTTTATCTATTTCTTTTTCTGTATGTGGATGATTTTGAATAACATTTAAACCTGTGAAAGAATATAATTGAGTTAAGTCGCGTAATGCGTATTCTTTTGGGTATTAGGGCAATAGATTGTTACGATGTTGAACAATTTCTTTTTTATTTGAATCTGTGAGTTTATACGTTACGTCAGTGGGTTTGGCAATTATTTGGTATGGTCCTTTTCGAAGGGGTTGTAAATTTTTAGAGATTCCTTTTTGTGTATTAAAGTTAGGTATTAAGACAAATGTTCCAATTTTCAAATCTGTGGCTGGTGTAAAGCGTGAATTTGGTCGTTAATGTTTTGCCTTTGTAACAATTTCTTTGTTACTTTTTGGTAAATTTTATTGTGTTTTTTATGTCTAAACCATACACACGAGATCTTTTCGTGGCTGATTACGGAGTCGCGATGAGTGTCTATGTGGAGATTTTTCTTTTTGATCTTGTGGTGTAATTTTTTGACCTAATTTTCGATTTTTTCTCTCTGTGTGAGGTATTTTTTTTGTTGTTTACGTTTTTTGAAATCTGTTTGGGAAGTTATTTGTCCTTTTTATCTAACTGCTTTTGGATGGGCTGCATATCACTGCTATGATTTTGATTTTGCTATGAGCTATTTTGAATATTTTTAAGTCCTGTAAAAGAGTATAATTGAGTAAGTTCTCGAAGTGCGTTTTCTATCGGGTATTAAGGTGAAAGATTGTTTCGATGTAGAACGATTTCTTTTTAGTTTAAGTCTGTAAGTTTGTACGTTACATCAGATGGTTTATCAATTATTTGATACGGTCCTTTTCTGAGTGGTTGTAATTTTTTAGAAATTCTTTTTTTTTGTTTTGTAAAAATCGGAATTAAAACATATGTTCCTATTTTTAAATTTGTATCTGGGAAAAATTTGGAATTTATTTGAGAATTTTGTTTGAGAACTTTGTCTTTGTAATAACTTTTTTGTTACGTTCTGGTAAATTCCGTTGTGTTTTTTGTCTCTGCTTAAAATTCATTTGGTGTGTGTACCGGAGGCTAATTTAAGAATTTGTGGGTGATGAAAATGATCTTCATCATGTGTGTGTAAAGGTAGGTTATAACAAATTGAGTCTTTTTTTTGGTTGGCAATAACCTTGTGCATTTTTATGAGAATTTGCTGTAAACATAATTGGTTTACGTGGTTTTTGATTAAAAAACC
This sequence comes from Symsagittifera roscoffensis, assembly GCF_963678635.1. Lineage (NCBI taxonomy): Eukaryota > Metazoa > Xenacoelomorpha > Acoela > Convolutidae > Symsagittifera > Symsagittifera roscoffensis. The sequence continues at coordinate 43,246 of NW_026971074.1, forward strand.
ATTTTGTATGGTGACATTCCTAAGGTTGTCGTGATTTGTGAATTGTATGCTAAGGGAAATAGTTTTACATCTGCTGAGCATTCTGTGTATTTTGTATCATTTCCATTTATGACACATCGGAGATTTTCTTGTAGTGAACGGCTCATACCTTCGACTAAACCGTTTGTCCAAGGTGCATGAGATGTACGTGGTTTATGTTTGATGTTATATAAGGTGCATAGTGTGATGATTTCATTATTTATGAATTCTGTACCGTTGTCTGTAACTAAGATTTCAGGTAGTCCGAATTTAGCTATCCAATGTTCATAAAGCACGGTAAGTATAATAAGCATTACAAAGTGGTACTGGGTTGAGTGCTACATTATGTGTAAATGCGTCAACAATAACCATAATGTAGGAGTTTCCTTCAGAGAATGGTGAAATTGGTCCTTTTGTATTGAATGAAATGCAATGGTTAAAATATAAACTTTGTCCTTTAAAATCTTGTTTTTGTGCTATTTGTTTTTGATTTGGATAAGGTTTATTTAATTGACATATTATACAATCATTGCATAATACTTTTATCCAAATTGGTGCATTTGGGAAATATAAATTTTGTGTAAAGTTTGAGGATGTTTTTTCTGATCCAGAGTGTCCTTTAGTATTTTGTGTATGAGAGATGTTAAAAGCTATTAATATCATACTTAAAGGAAGACAGGGAACTTTTGAAACGTTTAAATGATATTCTAAAAGATCTGTATTTTCATTAATTGTTGTGTTATTAAATTTTTGGAAATATCGGAGGTGTGTTTTATTTTTTAAAATTGTGGTATCTGCTTTTACGGGCTTAGTTTTGTAATTGTGCCATGATTTTAGTTGTCTAATTACTGGGTCGAGATTTTGTATTGTTTTAAAAGTTCAAGTGTAATTTTATCTGTTGGGGAAGAAAAATATTGTCAATTTCTAGTTTTGATAGGGGAATTGTGTCAAGTGGGTCATGGAGGTCAAAAAATTGATTTATTGTGTATTTTGAATCATTTGTTTGCGGTCCTGATAAATTTATTTTATCGGTTAAATTTTCTTTTTCGATTAAGGGAAAAAGGTCTTTTTTTTATGCGAATGTTGTTTTATTTTTTTTGTTGAGTGTTTTTTTTATCCATTGTGAGTATGGAATTGGTTTAAAAGTTGAAGTGCCTAGTAAATCAACTTCAAAGTGATTTTTCTGGCAATCTAAGTAGAGTGGAAAATGCTGTAGATTGTTTATTTGTGATTGATCAATGTCAGTTTTTACTGCATATTTGCATTCTAGTCTGGGGGATGTTTCATCTTTTGCAAGAAAAAATTTAATATTTTGTGGTATTTCAACTGTAGTTTTTCTTGTGAGTAATTCAGGTGGCGTATTTTGACTTAATGTATCTGGTAACGCAAGGTTTTTTCCTGCTGTCCAAACTATATGAATGTTTGGAAGTTTCATTAGAATTAGTTGAAATCTATAAACTATATAATTTGGATTTGACTTTTGTGTAAAGAGAAATATAATTGGTTTGTGATCTGTGAATAGAAGTGTTGGGTGTTTTGATCCAAGTATCAGAAATTCATATTCTGTAAGTGTATAAATTATAGCTGTACATTTTCTCATTAGAGTTGAGAGTCGTAGCTCTGCTTGAGTGAATAATTGTGAATTTGCTGATATAAGGTTCATTTTAATTGTTCCACTATGTGATTGCAGCAATGCTGCGCCGATGCAAAAATTTGAAGCATCGCACATTGCATAGAATGGTTGATTTGGATCTGGAATTGTATTTGAAATTTGTTCAGTTAAAAGTTTTTTAATTTCTTCAAATCGTGGTTGATGTTCAGTGGTCCATTCAAAATTATTTTGTTGTCTGAGGATATTATAGAAGGGTCTTAAGTATAATTGCATTTTGTAAACATATTTACTTAAGAAATTTAACATTTCAAGGAATTCTTGGATTTTCTTTTTATTTATAGGTGGCCGAAGTTTTTGAATGGCATCAATGCGTGATTTTAATGGAGTGATAGTTGCTCGTTGTATATTATGTCCTAAAAATTTAAGAAGTGTTAGAAAGAAGTGTGATTTATTGGGAGCTGCCTTTAGATTTTCGTTCTGAAGTATTTTATGATACTGTTCTAAAACTCTAAACATTTCTTCTTTAGTTTGTGATTGCATGAAAACATCATCTAAGTATGTGATTGCATTTTTCTTGAGTATGAGTGGTCTAAAAATTTTACTCATAAAAGCTGAAAAAGCTGCTGGTCCTATGGATAGTCCATAGAATAAGCGATTGAATTCATATTGTTGACTTCCAATAACAAATTGTGTTAAACTTCGTGATTGTTCATCTAGTGGCGTTTGATTATAAGCACTATTCATATCTGCGGTTGTGAAATATTGACAAGTTATCTTTGTTTTGATAACTTGTATGGGTTCAATGGGCCAATTGCATTTTGATTCGTCAATTAGTGAATTGAGGTATCTAGCGTCTAAAAGTATTTTTAGTGATTAGCCTTTTGCTAGAATGATAACAGGGTTGATAAAGGTGTTAACTTTTGGTTGTTCTTCCTTATTTACTGGTGAGATAATTTCGTATTGTTCTAAGATGTCAAGTAATCTGTTTACCTTGTCATGTAAGGGAATTGGTACTTTACTGGCTCTTTGTTTTTTGAAAACTGCGTCGGGTTTTAACGGGAGGTGTAGTGATGAACTAATTTTTCCAACGTCAAATTTTGATGTTGCGTAGACTGTTGAGTATTTTAACAGTTGTTTTGCTAATTTATCAAATTCAATTTGTGTAATTTGTGAATGCTCAAAATTAAACATTGTTAAAAATTTTTGTTGTTCTTTTATGTAATTTGTTATATTGAATGTTGGTTTAAAATATGGTGTTTTTGTGAAGTAATCTGTGTTTCTTTTTTCATTACTTATTATATTATTTATGGATAATTCTTCGTCAAGAATTGTTGATTGGCAAATATCTAATATTTGGAGTATATTTTTAACGCGGTAGGCTACTTCATTTATAGGTGAAATTGTAGCGTTTGTTTCACAATATCCTAAAAGTCATAAGGGTAATGTTACTTGATATGGTGTATTATTATACACGTGTAATGAAATGATGTCGGAATTCGTGTTTTTCGAATATTTTATGGATGAGATCGCAATTTTGAAAAATTTGTGATTAGGTTTAAATTCGAAGTCTGACATAAAAAATTGTTGTTTATTTTGACTTTTATTATACTGGTGAACTTGTTTTATCGAAAAATTATATATATACATTTCCTGATAGTGGTTTCAGGTGTTTCCGTTGTTGATTGTAAATGGGGTAAAATTTTGAAAAAAAATGGTGGTTGTTTGTTCAATCTTTGGAAGAATGGTAGGGCTGTACTTTTTGTTTTTGTGTATTTATCTTTGATATGGATCTTACTATTTAAGATGTTTATTGTTGGTACATATTTAGATATAAATGGTATGCCAATGATATTGTGTTTAATATCAGTAATATGAAATATTTGTTTAAATGGTTTGTTTAAAATTTTGTTTTGTTCCATTGTTCTCGTGGGGAGAAGAAATAATTAGATTTTTCCATAATTTACTAATGTTGATCCTTGTGCTGTTGCTAATTTACTAGATGTTTCAAGAGGTGTTAATTTTGGATGTAAAGTTTTGATTTCATTCCATGTGGGAATATTAATTATATTTGATTCTGCTCCTGAGTCAATTAAAAAATCAATTTCAAGATCTGGTGGTTGAAATTTTTTGTTTCTTGGGCTTTCTAACAGAAATGGAATTGTCCAAATTTTTTCTCTTGGTTGTTTTTTTTGTATATTTTGTTTGAGCATTGTGTTTCGTTTTTTTTATCGGGTTTAATTACCGTGTTAATTCCGTTTACTTCTTGTGTAGTTTGTGTAGTATCAATGGGTCTAATATAGTAATTGTGAAGGAGTTCCAATTGATTTTCATATATATGTGAAGTAAAAGGTTGTTCAAATATGATAGTTTCATAGTCGTTTTCGACTGTTATAATATTTACAGAGATGGTATTATCTGTATCACTTTCTGTATCTGACGATTCACAATTTATATGATTTAGTTGTAGTTCGTTACTTCCTGTGTCATCAAAACCTGGGGAGTCTGAAGTTGTTTGTTCATTTGTCTGGACTTGAATAATGTATCTTTGATATTTTGGTGTGTTATTCTGTATCGATGTTTAGAATCAGGATAACGGTTATTATTCCTTTGTGGTGACTGGGAATAATTTCTGTATCGATTATTGTAACTTGAGCTTCCATTTTGTGAATTATTTCGTGATCTGTTTTGATAATTATCGTTTGATCTGTGATAGTTTGATCTACTATATGAATTATTCCTTGATCGATTGTTTGAATAACTTCTATTTCTTTTATGTGAATAGTTTCTATTTCTGTTGTATGATGACTTTCGTGATTGATTATTGGAATAGTGTCTATTCCTTGGGTTTGATTGGGAACTGGATCCAGAAACAAATTCTGTTGTATTGTATTTCGATCGTGAATAGTTATTTTGGTTATTTTGGCTATTCGATCGATTATATCTATTTTGTGAGAAATTTCGTGAATTTATTTGTTCTGGTGATCTACCTCTATATCTAGAATCATATGGTGATTGGTTTCTTGAGTAATTTGAATTATTTGGAAGTTGTTTGGGTGATCTACCTCTATAACTTGAGTTATATGGTGATTGATTCCTTGTGTAATTTGAGTTGCTCGGAAGTGTTTTTCCTGAACTCTTATTACTATATATATTTTTGTTTGGTAGATTTTGGTCTTTTTTCATGTATTGATAGAATGATTTATTCGGTTCTTTGTACTTTTGAGGTTTATTCTGGTTGTCTTGTTGTTTTTGTCTACATTCGGAAATACTCTGTCCGTATCGTCGATAATAATTACACCATTTTTTGAAGGATGGTTTGCCTTTAAAGTTTGGATGTTTTTCGTAGATATTTAGTATTTCAGTGATTTTTTCAATCAAGTATGTGTCTGATTCTTGTATGTTATTTATATGTGTAGTATTTGTTTCAATTCGATTAACATATTGTAGTTTTAGATGTTCTGTTTCTTCGAGTTTCATTGTGATTTCTGCTTGTTCTAGTTTATTTACTAATTTTCGAAAATCCAAATCTGGTTGTCGAATTGAGGAAGGATGAGATGCTCTCTTTTTTAGAGCTATTTTCCTTAATTGATGTGTTAAGGTCATCATTAAACTTTCTGTCATTTTTGTGTTTTTGTAATCATGTGTATTAATTGAATATGCTTTTCGAACTGGGGTTTCGATTCGTACTGCTAATTGTTTAATTGTTTCATTTGGTAATCTGTGGATTTCGTTGCATAAAACTCTTTGATGTTGTTTGTTTCTTTCAGAATCAAACACTTTTGAAAATTCTTGTGTGAATCTTTTCCAGTCTGATTTTATTTCTATGGGTAATACTGAAAACCATTCTTGAGCTGCGCCATCTAGGGTTGTTTGTATTAATGCTGTGCGTCTATGTATCCAATTTTGATGTAGTGGCGTATTAATTGGTTCGGGTCCTATATTTAAAATTAAATTTGCTGTTACTGCATTTAGATAATCTTCTACAGAATATTCAGGGTCTGTTCCTGTGAATACCATTAATGGTTTATTCGATGTTATTGATGATCCACCCATGAGGTATGGATTCATAGTCATCTGTAGTAATTCTGCGGCATTTGGCTTTTGTGAAAAATTTGAAAGATGATTTTTTGTGATTTCATGTTGCTGAAGGTAATAGGGAAGCGGTATTTCATTTTGCATTTGTGTTGGTTGATAAGAAATCATTAACATTGGGTTTTGTGGTTGTATTGGTTGAAAAGATTGTGTGTTAAATGGGTTTTGTATATGCATTTGTTGTGGATTTTGTATATCTGTTGGGTTTTGTGGGTAAATTTTCATATTTTGAGATAGTTGAGATTGTCGCGGTCTCTGTGTGCGATATTCTTTAGAATATGGTGCAAAAATATCTGGTTGGTGATAATCATCTTCATCAGATGATAATAGTTTGTATTATATGGTGTATGTTGTTTATTTTTATTTTGTTGAAAGAATGGGTAATTTTCACTATAATCCTGTGTAGGTTGTGAATTATCTGGAAAACTTACTGAATTGGTCGATGTTTTTGGAAGATTCCAATAATGTGAACATACGTGATTTAAATTTTGTGTATTTTTTCGGGGAGGTTGGTTTGTTCTTGGTTTGTGAACATAATTATAATTGTGTTCTGCAAAAGTGTTTCTTGTGAACGGTTTTCGTGTTTTTGACGATATTGTCATTGGTCTATACGTTTGATAGTCCATATGTGAATATTTTGGAGCAACCGAAGGTTTTACGGCTGATTGTAAGGTTACCTGTGTTAGTGATGTTTTTGTATTCCTTGGTGTTGTCAGATTAGGGTGTATTGGTGAAATACTCTGTTGTGTAGTTGTTGCTGTTGTTTGGACGATTTCTTCATTTATGAAGTGTGATGGTGTTTGAATATCTTGTTGTGTAAGATTTCTGGTTCTATTGAGGTTTTCATTATGTATGACTGTTGAATTTAAACTGTTATTTCGTGTATCAGGTAAAAATTTATTATAATTCAATGGTGTTGCATCAATGGTTAATGGTACTACTTTTACATAATCTCTGTGAAAAGATATTGTACTTTTTGCTTGACTCGAGATAGCTTGTGGGATATTTAGAAATGCTGGATGAGACCAGTCAGGGTCCCAAACGTAATCTGATTGTTCTGAAAGAACAGTGGCGTCATTGGTATTTTGAGGTCTGAAATTTTTTCTTGCTTGTGAAATTAAATCTAAATTGTGGGTGAAATAATCAATAATAAACCATGCTAAAATCTTTTGTGAATCATGTTTAGTGTTTTGTGAAACATCTTCATTAGTGAAAATTTCGCGAATTATATGTAGAAATGTTGAAAATACTGTGATTTCATCTCGTACTTTTGTATGTTTGGATGTTTCGGTTGGTGATATACTTTGAACTTCTGTTTTTTCTAATATAGATATATAACTATATATTACTGCAAAAACTTCGTTAGTGAATATGGAGTTTGCTCTTTGTGAATTATGATATTGTATGCTTTTGATATATTCTATGAATGCTTTTGAAAATTCTAATTCAATATCGTCTGTTTGAATTACATATGTACGATGGGCTGTATTTGGTGTACTGAATTCTATGGTGTAGATTCCATATTGTTGTGTTAGATTACATATGTCTTTCAAATAATGTTCAATAATTTGTCTTTTGATTTTTACATCTGGAAATTCTGCTTTGCATGGGCTGATTCCTGGTTCAAACAAATTTACGAGTAGGTTCTTACAAAATCGTGTTTGTCCTCTATCATCGAGTCAATCTATAAGGAAGGGAAAAACTGCTTCTTCATCTGGACTTTCGTCACTTTGAGTGTGGCTCATTTTTTCGTTTGATGACTGTTAATATATAACTATCAATGTGTCTAATTGGTTGATTCCAATTATACAGGTGTACTGGTTTGTGTTTGTATTGCTTTTTTATTCTTCTTTTTCCTCTTTTTGATGAATTTGAAGTTGTTTCTGAGTCGGAAAAATATAATTGATCATGGATGGGACAATTATTATCTATTGATTCTTTTAATTTGTATAGTTCGTCTAAATTGTTGGCTTCTGATTCAGAAAATGCGTTTCTACTTTTTGAAAATCTTTTTCGTGTGATTTGTCTTTGTTTGTTTATAATTTTTCTTTCAATTGTTTGTCGTTTTGTTCTAATGTATCCAACTGTTTGTGTATGAGGAGTGATTACAAGATCGTATTTTTGGTTATCTATTTCACAATTGTGTAAAACGATTGTTTGTTTATTTCCTAAATTTTTGAATGACATAAGGTTTAGGATGAGGGATGCAAGAAGTTGTTAGTTATTTCTATTTCCTTAGACTGTTAGTCCTTACGATTTTTTGGTTAGCTTAACCTGGGTCTTTTTGTTCAGGGTTGGAGAGAAAAGTGTTTCTACTTAGTCGTATATCGTCTCTTGTCCGAGGTCTTCTTCCAATTCCGGGTAGTTCTAGTATCGTTCGGAATATCGGCTCTGATCTATTGAGTCGTAGAGACATTCCAATTACAGTATTATCGTTTAACACTTTTTGAAAATGTTTTGTCTAAATTCTAATCTATATTTGGTTAATTCTAAGCTATTAAGGTCTTATTCGAGACTTATGGTCGCACCAGATGAGTTATAACCGAAGTTGTTAACTCATAGAGTAATTTCGGATAGGGTACACCGTCTGCTCGTTACGCTATCTTATTTTCGGCCGGATAGATTCGTGCCACTTCTTAGTCTAATACCGATCCTAATCTTACTCTTATATCTACTAGTCTCAGGGTGTTTAACTAGTCTCTGCTAGGCTCAATAGATCTAGAGTATACTGGCTTATTGCAACTGCTGAAGTTCTCTTGGAGAGGCAACTAATTTCTAAGTTAAATTCAAATCTCTCTGGTGCTGAAATTACAAGTAATTTCAGCACTTACAAATAAGTGGGTTGTTAGTTAGATGGATTATGATTGGTTAATATTAAATTTTTTACAGTGGTAAAATATCCAATTTATCCAATTATAAAATGTAGTTTAGATCAGGTTCCATCATGCTTGATAAGCTAAAAATTTCAATTTAATTTCTTATATCTGTCGGTTGGTGAAAACAAAAACTTATTTGTGGTTTTGATTCTGTTGTTGGAAGCAAAAATACAATATTTCTGCTCTAGTTTGTTTCTGTTTCCCGCGAAAAACAATTTGTTTTTTGATAAAGACTTCTTTCCATTCAAAATTTAGTTAAATAACTTTGGTTCGTCTCGAGAAAACGTACTAAAATGTGAAAATCCAAATCTATATGTTTTGCTTTCAGGTGAAAAGTAATTGTTTTCAAATGTTTTCGAGCTTTGTTGGTCGCATCAGATGAAATAAGTCCAATTGATGAGTTTTTCTTAGAGAAATTGAAGTGTTCCTCAAGTTTTTTTTCGGGCGGATATGATCATGCTTAACTCCTTAACCAAAGAGGGAACGTTAGCTTCAATTTTATTTTCCGCAGACAGTCCGCACCGAAGTTTCTCGGATAAAAATAGATTATATTGAGAAAATGTTGCCGAAAATATTGCCATTATAATCGATTATGTGTAACCAATTTAAGCAACATTTTTTATTATAATAGAAAGAAAATAGATTATTTTCATCAAGAATAAATTGCCTTGTAATTCCACTAAAAAGTATTTTTATCTCCACATAATCTCAATAAAGTCTATTTTTTTTTTTGCCCTGAAATTGCGTTCGCCTCGATTGCGTTCGCCATAAAAATGCAATAAAATCTATTGTTTTTGCCATAAAATTGCAATAAAATCTATTGTTTCCTCCACAAAATTGCCATAAAATCGCAACAAAAACTATTGCTATCGCCATAAAATTGCAATAAAGCCGATTATGTTGTCAACAAATTTGATTTTTCTCTTCTTAAAAGCATGCTATTTGAAAACTCAAAGCAAAAGTTGAGTTCAAACCAAACGATACAAATCATGAAAATCATCTTTGATTTTGTTTCACTTTTTCTTGAACATATTTTTCGATATTTGAGTAAAGAAATTATCTATGGTTTTGGAACCAGATCTAAACTAGTATTTATCATTGGTTATTATTATGATATTTTATCTCTATAAAATATTAAATACTAGCCAATCTTATTCCATCAAACTAACAACCTATTTATTTGTAAAGTGTTGAAACTACTTGTAGTTTCAACACCCGAAGAATTTGAAATAAACTTAGAATACAGTTTTTCCCATTCTGGAACTAACACGGGTAAACCGGTGTACACTAGATCTATTGAGACTAGGAGATGTAAGAGTAAGATTAAGATCGGTATTAGACTAAGAAGTTGCACGAATCTATCCGGCTGAAAATAAGATAGCGCGATGAGCAGACGGTGTACCTTATCTGAAATTATTCTATGAGTATAGTACATAGTATATAACTCATCTGGTGCGACCAAAAGTCTCGAACAGACCTTAACTAATCTAGAATTAGACAAAAATTAGATTAGAATTAGACAAATCCAACATATCATAAAAATGTTATATGATAAAAACTTAATAGATATGTCTCTACGTTTCAATAGATCAGATCCAATATTCCGAACATTACGAGAACTACCCGCCCGGTATTGGAAGAAGACGTCAAACAAGAAATGACATACGACGAGGAAGAAATCTACTAATCGACTTCATGGTAGTACGACAAAGACGAGATCAAACTTTTGTATTTAGTATATTTTCAGCAGTAAATTTAAATTTTCATTTACTGACATGATATTTGAAGAATAATCTTCAATAACCTTTTATGGCGCTAAACCTATTAATTATACAAAAACGACTGATAAAAACAACACTAATCAGTTTTCCGTAAATCAGCTGTAAATTGAATAACATCTTGAAAAATATTTATTAAATATAAAAATACAAAAATTAGTTAGTATAAATCAGAAATTAATTTTATATATATCATCTCATCATCCCCGCTTTATGACCTAAAACACAACAGCAAATTTCAAAAACTAACAATCATCAAAACTAAAACTCTCTAATTTTAAACTATCAAGGCTTATCCTTGCTTTCACTTAAATTAATTTCATTTAAAAAACAGATCATCAAGGCTTTCCTTGGATCTGTAAATTATCCTAAATCTAAATTTTTAAATTTCTAAATATTTATACATCTGATCCTCAAGGCTTATCCTTGGATCAAATAGTACAATTTTGTTCTCCCCCTCCCAATTTAATCAATGTCTAACGACCTCGAACGTCGATTCACTACCCAACACTTATCAAAGACCCAGAATTAACAGAAATTTTTCAACAAACTAACCATTTTAATTAAGATAAGCAGTGAAGAACTTCGAATACTCATCCTTCACTAAATCCCCCTCCTCTTAGATGACTCAGGCTAAAACACTTAAACTTAGTAAGTCATAAAAAAGTATCTAACGAACTACTCGCGTTCTAATTATACCCGAACCTTGTGGATCGATTTACTATTCTCCAACCCTTGATCACAAATCACAACCCCTAAGTAAGATTAGGTAGGTCAATCTTAGCTTGGAATTAATCACGAGAAATTACAAATCATTCTTCGGTATCAATATACGCTTTTCTCTCCAACCCAAATATACGACCCAAGTTCAGCTAACCACAAAAAATTGTAAAAACTAACACTTTAAGGCATAAAAATCACTAATCAAGATTTTGCATCCATCATCCTAAACCTTATGTCAAGAGACAATTTAGGAAACAAACAAACAATCATAATACACAATTGTTTAATTGACGACGACAAATTTGACCTCGTAATCACACCACACAGACAATCAGTAGGATATATAAGAACAAAAAGACAAACACTAAGAAAGAGAATAATTAACAAACAAGAACAAATTAATAGGAAAAGATTTTCAAAACAAAGACACGCATTCTCAGAATCAGAGACAACCGCAATACAAGAATTTCACAAATTAAAAGACTCAATAAAAAAAATCACTAAATTGACGACCAACTATATTTCACTGACTCAGAAACCATGTCACCAGCATCAGTAAAAAGTAAACGAAAAATAAAAAATTGTTACGCAAACAAACCAAAACGTTTGTACAATTAGAATCAACCAATAGGACACATTGAAAAATACACACTAACAGTAATACAACACAAAAATGATTCGCAATGAAGATGACCCAGAAAATTCAGTACTTCGATTTTTAATATCACCATTAACTGAACCTCGAGGACAGATAGAATTTTGTCAAAAATTAATAGCAAACATATTCGAAAAAGGAGGAAGTCCGTTCACAAAAGTATTTCCTGGTGTAAAAATTAAGAGACAACTTCTTGACCACTACCTCAAAAATATATGTAATCTCACATCACAATATGGTTTATACACAAAATTAATTAGATCACCAAATGCATTTCATGACAGATATCTCATCCAAACTGATGATGTAGATATTGATGTTTCAAAAGTCTTTACACAATACATCAAAAGCATACAATATCAAAATTCACAAAGAGCAAACTCGATATTTACAAATGATGTATTCTCAATTATCTATAGCTATTTATCTATATTAGAATTACATGAACCTCAAGGCGATTCACCCAACCAAACATCTCGACAGACAATTGTACGAAATGAAAATACACATATTTTCAAAAACTTTGAATGCAATCCGAGAATATCTAACAAGATATGAAATAACTTAACATGTTAAACACGATTTACAAAAAATCTTAGCATGGTTTGTAATCAATTATTTTAGTCACAACCCTGATCTTATTGAACAAGCAAGAAAACATTCTTGACCACAAAATACAGATGACGAAACTGTATTAGCAGAACAATCAGATTATTTTTGGGACCCTGAATGGTCTCATGAATCATTAATTAATATACCAGTAGATATATCAAGTCCAGCAATTAACACAATCTCTATTCACAAAGATTATGTTAGAGTAAATCCACTACAGTTGACGCAACACCTTTAAAATATAATTCATTCTTCCCTGATAAAACAGGATATAATAGTTTAAATTCTACATTTATGAATAATGATCACTTGAATGGAACAAGAAATCTTACACAACAAGATGTACAAAACCCATCACATTTTGTTAACGGAGAAATTGTTGAAACAAGAACAACAACAGAAGCACAACGAAGCATTTCACCTATTCAACCAAACCTTACAACTACAAAACTAAAAAATCCAACCTTACAACAAATAATCATACAATCAACAGTAAAACCCTCTGTTGCACAAAAATATTCAAACATCGATTACCAACGTTTCTACCAGTCACAAAACCATCATACAAGCAACAAACATCGCATGGAAATAACTTTGCAGAACATAATTACAATTATGTAAATGGACCAAAAACAACAAAACATGAAACAAATACTCAAATATTTGCACAAATTCAAAATATACCACAATAAACTTCAAATACGGTAAATTTTCATGATCAACCACGATCCTCACAAGAACAAAGTGGAAATTATCCGTTTTTTCAACAAAAAAAACATAATGCAAATAAATAGAAAACCAAAATTAACCTCATTATTATGCACAAAATTTTGTTCCATCAGATGATTAAGAAAATTATAACCAAAATCATCAACGAGTTTACTCAAACCAAAGACCTTGTTCTTGCAGTATTGAGCAACCAGATTGTTCTGAACCATACACACGAGATCTTTTCGTGGCTGATTACGGAGTCACGATGAGTGTCTATGTGGAGATTTTTCTTTTTGATCTTGTGGTGTAATTTTTTCTTCTAATTTTCGATTTTTTCTCTCTGTGTGAGGTATTTTTTTTGTTGTTTACGTTTTTTGAAATCTGTTTGGGAAGTTATTTGTCCTTTTTATCTAACTGCTTTTGGATGGGCTGCATATCACTGCTATGATTTTGATTTTGCTATGAGCTATTTTGAATATTTTTAAGTCCTGTAAAAGAGTATAATTGAGTAAGTTCTCGAAGTGCGTTTTCTATCGGGTATTAAGGTGAAAGATTGTTTCGATGTAGAACGATTTCTTTTTAGTTTAAGTCTGTAAGTTTGTACGTTACATCAGATGGTTTATCAATTATTTGATACGGTCCTTTTCTGAGTGGTTGTAATTTTTTAGAAATTCTTTTTTTTTGTTTTGTAAAAATCGGAATTAAAACATATGTTCCTATTTTTAAATTTGTATCTGGGAAAAATTTGGAATTTATTTGAGAATTTTGTTTGAGAACTTTGTCTTTGTAATAACTTTTTTGTTACGTTCTGGTAAATTCCGTTGTGTTTTTTGTCTCTGATTAAAATTCATTCGGTGTGTGTACCGGGAGCTAATTTCAAAAATTGTGGATGATGAAAATGATCTTCATCGTGGGTATGTAGTGGTAGATTGTAAAATATTGATTCTTTAGTGGGTTGGCAATAAACTTGTGCATTTTTTGAAGAGTTTGCTGTGAACATTATCCGTTTCCGTGGTTTTTGGTTGAAAACCATTTCGTAGGGTGATAGTCCTAAGGTTGTTGTTAATTGTGAATTACAAGATAGTGGGAATAGTTTTACATCTGTTGACCATTCAGTATATCGTGTGTCATTTCCATTAACGATACATCTGAGATTTTCTTGTAGTGAACGGTTCATGCCTTGGACTAATTCATTGGTCCAAGAAGCGTGAGATGTACGTGGTTCGTGTTTAATGTTATATAAGTGGCATAGTGAAATGATTTAGTTGTTTATAAATTCAGTGCCATTGTCTGTGACAAGGATTTCGGGTAAATCGAATTTTGCTATCTAGTGTTCATAAAGTGTTGTATATGCATAATAAGCGTTACAATGAGGTACTGGGTTAAGTGCTACAAAGTGTGTAAATACATCAACTATAAGCATTATATGTGAGTTTCCTTCTGAAGAGGGCGATATCGGTCCTTTTGTATCAAATGAGATTCTGTGGTTGAATTATAAACTTTGTCCTTAAAAGTCTCGTTTTTCTGCTAATGCATCTCGTTTTTCTGTGTGTAAATGCATCTACTATTACCATTATATATGAATTTGCTTCTGAGGATGGTGATATTGGTCGTTTTGTGTCAAAAGAAATTCTGTGATTAAAATATAAACTTTGTGCCTTAAAATCTTGTTTTTCTGCGACTTGTTTTTGGTTTCAGACTGGTTTGTTTAATTGTTTAATTGACATGTTATGCAATCGTTACATAATTCTTTTATCCAAATTGGTGCATTTGGGAAATAAAAATTTTGTATAAAGTTTGGTATGTTTTTCTGCTCCTGAGTGTCCTTTAGTGTGTAAAGATTGGGAGGTGTGAAAAACTATAAGCATCATACTTAAGGGTAAGCAGCGTACTTTAATATAAGTTTTTTGGTATTCTTGAATATCTCTGTTTTGATAGTAGTGTTGTTAATTTTTCTGAAATACCTAAGAAGGATTTTGTTTCCTAGTATGGTACTATCGGCTTTAAGTGGCTTGGTTTTATACTTGTGCCAAGATTTTAGTTGTCTAATAACTGGGTCAAGGTTTTGATGTTTTTGTAACAATTCGAGCGTTATTTTTTCTGTTAATGGTAAAGAATTGTTTTCAATTTCTATTTTTGATGGAGGTATTGTATCTAGTGGGTCATGAAGGTTAAAAACATGGTTGATTGTATATTTTGAATCAATATTTGATGGGCCTGATATATTGATATTATCAGTGAGATTTTTTCTATATAGTTTTTGTTTGAAGGGTTTTTGCTGTGTGTTGTTTTTTTTATCCATGAGGAGTTTGGTATCGGTTTGAATGTAGATTTTCCTAATAAATCTGTTTTGTAATGATTATTTTGACAATCTAGGTATAGTGGTAAATGTTGTAGATCTTTTATTTGTGATTGGTCTACATCAGTTATTACTGCATATTTGCATTGTAATCTTGGTGATGTTTCTTCTTTTGCAAGGAAAAATTTTATTTTTTGTGGTATTTCAACTGTTGTTTTTCGTGTTAATAATTCAGGTGGTGTATTTCTACTGAGAGTATCGAGTAGTGCGATTTTTTTTCTAAATGCAGGTTTGGAAATTTCATTAAAATTAGTTGAAATCTGTAAACTCTATAGTTTGGGTTTGTTTTTTGTGTAAAAAAAAGATTATTGGTTTGTGATCTGTAAATAGAACTGTTGGATGTTTAGATCCAAGTATCAAGAGTTCATATTCTGTGAGTGTATATATTAAGGCTGTGCATTCTCGCATTTGTGTAGAGAGTCTAAGTTCAGCGTGTGTGAATAGCCTAGAGTTTGCGGAGATGAGGTTCATTTTATTCGATCCATTTTGAGATTGTAATAGTGCTGCGCCGATGCAAAAGTTCGAGGCATGCACATGGCAAAGAATGGTTGATTGGGATCTGTAATAGTGTTAGATAATTGTTCAGTGAGAAGAGTTTTTATTTCTTCAAAGCGTTTTTGGTGTCCTGTTGTCCATTCAAAATTATTTTGTTGTCTAAGTATGTTATAGAATGGTCTTAAGTATAATTGCATTTGTATAAGTATTTAATTAAGAAGTTTAACCTTCCAAGAAATTCTTGTATTTTCTTTTTAATTGAAGGTGGTTGGAGTTTTTGGATTGCATCTATTCGAGATTTTAGTGTTATGGTGTTATAGAGATACGGAGTTATAGTGTTCTTTTTTATAATGTCTCCAAGGAAATTTACTCGTGTTAGAAAAAGTGGGATTTATCTGGAGCTGCTTTCATGTTTTCTTGTAGTAATATTTGATGGTAATTTTTCCAAGACAAGGAACATTTCGTCCCTTGTTTGTGATTGCATAAAAACATCATCTAAATATGTGATTGCAATTTTATTGAGTATTAGTGGTCTGAAAATTTTACTCATAAATGCTGAAAATGCTGCTGGTCCTATGGAAATTCCATAGAATAATCTGTTGAATTCGTATTGTTGGTTTCCAATAACGAATTGTCTTAATCGTATTGATTGATCATCAAGTGGCATTTGATTAAATGCACTATTCATATCTGCTGCTGTGAAGTATTTACCGTTTATTTTTGTGAGAATTACTTGAATTGGTTCAATAGGCCAATTACATTTAGATTCATCAATGAGTGAATTTATATATCTTGCATCTAGAACGATTTTTAATGATTCTCCTTCCGCTAAGATGATAACGGGGTTTATAAATGTAATACCTTTTGGCCGTTCTTTTTTATACTGGAGAGATGATTTCATATTGTTCTAGTATTTCAAGTAATCGGTTAACTTTATCTTGCAAGTGAATTGGGACTTTATTTGCTGGTTGTTTTTTGAAAATGTAATGGTGAATTTATTTTATCGACAACAAATTTTTATGTTGCGTAAATTTTAGGGTATTTAAATAATAGGTCAGCTAGTTGTTCGAAGTCTTTTTGTGTTATCTGAGAGTGTTGAAAATTAAACATTGTTATAAACTTTTGCTGTTCTGTCGTATATTTTGAAATTTGAATTGTTGGTTTGAAATATGGTGTTTTTGTGAAATAATCTGTATTACGTTTTTCATTTCTTAAAATATTTTTAATTGACAATTCTCCATCAAGAATTGTTGATTTACATATATCTAGTAGTTGTAAAAAATTATTTACTCTATATGCTATTTCTTTTGTGGGAGAAATTGTCGCGTTAGTTTCACAATAACCTAAGAGTCCTAGTGGTAAGGCTATTTTATATGGGGAATTGTCATATATGTGTAGGGAAATCATATCAGAGTTTGAGTCTTTCATGTATTTAATAGTTAAAATTGTTACTCGGAAAAAAGTGCGAATTGGTCTGAATTCAAGGTCAGACATAAAGAGATGTTGTTTGTTTTGCTCTTTATCATTTGAAGAATTTGTTTTATCGAAAAGTTATACATGTTTCCTGATAGTGGTTTCAGGTGTTTTTGTTCCTAATTATATATGGGGTAAAAATTAGAGAAAACGGTGGTTGTTTGTTTATTCTTTGAAAAAATTCAATTCAGAGAGGTGTTTTTCATTCTCGTGTATTTGTCTTTTATACGAATTTTTCTAATTAAGATATTTATTATTGGTAAATATTTAGTAATAAATGGTATTCCAATGATTTTGTGTTTTATATCAGTGACATGGAAGGTTTGTTTAAATGGTTTGCCCATGAGTTTGTTTTGTTCCATCGTTCGAGTGGGAACAAGTAATAGTTGTATTTTTACGACATCAAATTTTTATGTTGCGTAAACTTTTGGGTGTTTAAATAATAGGTCAGTTAGTTGTTCGAAGTCTTTTTGTGTTATCTGAGAGTGTTGAAAATTAAACATTGTTTTTTTGCTGTTCTTCCGTGTATTTTGATAATTGAAAAGTCTGTGTAAAATAGGCTGACTCTGTGAAATAATCGATATTTAGTTTTTCATTGCTTGAAATATTATTAATTAATAATCCTTCGTCAAGAATTAATGATTGACATACATCTAATAGTTGTAAAACATTGTTTACTCTATACGCTATTTCTTTTGTGGGGGAAATTGTTGCGTTAGTTTCACAAAAACCTAAGAGTCCTATGGTAAGGTTATTTTATATGGAGAATTGTTATAGATGTGTAAAGAAATCATATCTGAGTTTGAGTCTTTCATGAATTTGATAGATAAAAGTCTTACTCGCAAAAATTTATGAATTGGTCTGAATTCAAGGTCAGACATATAGAGATGTTGTTTATTTTGTTCTTTATCAGATTAGTGAACTTGTTTGTTTTGAAAATTTATACACATTTCCTGATAGTGGTTTCAGGTGTTTTCGTTCCTGATTGTATATTAGACAAAATTTAGAGAAAAATGGTGGTTGTTTATTTATTCTCTGAGAAAATGTCAAAGCTGTGTTTTTCATTCTTGTGTATTTATCTTTTATATAAGCTATACTATTTAAAATATTTATTAATGGTATATTCTTAGTAATAAATGGGGTTCCAATGATACTATGTTTTATATCAGTGATGTGGAAGGTTTGCTTAAATGGTTTGCTCATGAGTTTGTTCTGTTCCATTGTTCGAGTGGGAACAGGGAAAAGTTGGATTTTTGCATAATTTGTTAAGATTGGTCCTTGTGCGGTTGCTAGTCTGCTTGTTGTTTTGAATGGTATTAATTTTGGGTGTAGAGTTCTTATTTCAGTCCAAGTGGGAATGTTTATAATTTTGAATCTGCTCCAGAATCTATTAAAAAAGCTTTCAAGGTCTGGTGTTTGCAATTGTTTGGATTTTGGACTTTCTAAAAGAAGTGGGATTGTCCATATTTTTTCCTTTGTACCTGTGGTTCTTTAGGTATGTTTTGATAAATGTTATTTGTGCTTAAGCATTCTATGGGTTTTTTTGTTATTTCTTCAACTATTTTTTCTATTTTTTCTTTTGTTGCGTGTTTGATACAATAAATCAGAAGAAGTTGGTCATGGTTTTGATATATGTGAGAATTAATCGTTTGTTCATATATAATAGGTTCATAGTCATTTTCAACGTTTATCATATTAATTGAAATTGTGTTTTCTGTGTCACTTTCGCTGTCTGTGGATTCGCAATTTATGTGATTTAGTTGCAATTCTGTTGTTTTCAATACCAGGGAGGTCTGGTTGAGTTTCTTCAGTTGATTGTACTTGATTAAATTGTCTTTGATGCTTAGGTGTACTACTCCTATAATTTTGTGGTGAATTTTGATAACGTATGTTATTCCTATATGGTGATTGAGAGTAGTTCCTTTGTCTATTGTTATAGCTTGAACTTCTGTTCTGTGAAATGTCGCGTGATCTATTTTGATAACTATTATATTTTGATCTGTTGTTAGAATAATTTTGATATCTAGGATTTCGATTGTTTGGATAGTTTCTATTCCTATCGTTGGAATAATTTGAATTTGAATGGGAACTGGTATTTAACGAAAATTCAGGTTGGTTTGAATTTGATCTTGAATAGTTATTTCGATATTGACTATTTTGACTATGTGATCGACTATACCTGTTTTGTGAGAAATTTCGTGAATTTCTTTGGCATGGTGATCGTTCTCTATAATTTGTATTATAGAGTGATCGCTGGTTAGAGTAATTAGATTTATTTGGAAGTGGTTTTCCTGAACTGTTATTACTATGAATGTTTTTTTTTGGGTAAAACTTGATCTTTCTTCATCTTTTGATGGAATGAGTTGTTAGGTTCTCTATATTTTTGTGGTTTATTTTGGTTATCTTGATGTTTTTGTCTGCATGCAAAAAAGCTGTCTCCGTTTCGTCGACAAAAATTACACCATTTTTTGAATGATTGTTTGCCTTTAAAATTTGGGTTTTTCTCGTAGATGTTCAAAATTTCAGTGATTTTTTTGGATAATTCTGTATCAGAGTCGTTGATATTGTTTATCTGTGAAGTAGTAGTTTGGGTGTTGTTTACATATTGTAGCTTCAGGTTTTCTGTTTCTTCTAGTTTCATAGTGATTTCTGCTTGCTCTAGTTTATCTACTAGTTTCCTAAAGTCTAAATCTGGTTCTCGGATTGAGGAAGGATGTGATGCTCTCTTTTTTATTGCTTTTTCTCGTAATTGCGGTGTTAGAGTCATCATTAGGTTTTCTGTCATCTTTGTTCTTTTATAATCATGAGTATGGAGTGAGTATGTTTTTCGGCTAGTGTTTATATTCTTACTGCATGTTGTTTTTTTTTGTTTCATTTGGTAGTCTACGAATTTCATTTCATAAAATTCTTTGATGTAGTTTGTTTCTTTCTGAATCAAAAATTTTTGAGAATTCTTGTGTGAATCTTTTCCAATCTGATTTTTTTTCTATAGGTTAAACTGACAATCATTTTTGGGCTGCGCCGCCAAGTGTCATTTGGATTAAAGCTGTGCATCTATGTATCCAATTTTGATGAAGTGGCGTGTTCACTGGTTCAGGTCCTATATTTAAAATTACGTTTGCTGTGACTGCGTTTACATCATCTTCTACAGAGTATTCAGGATCTGTGCCTGTGAATACCATTAGTGGTTTATTTGATGTTATTGATGATCCACCCATTAGGTATGGATTCATAAACATTTGTAGTGATTCTGCGGCATGTGGCATTTGAGAAAAAAACTGTTGGTTGGCTTTTTGTTATTTCGTGTTGTTGTAAATAATATGGTAGTGGGATTTGTTTTGCATTTGAGTTCGTTGGTGTGATTGTGTGTTGACTGGATTTTGTTGTTGAAAATTATTGTTGTGTGATGTTGGGTTATTTCTAGGTTGTCGTTTTTGTTCATTTCGTGTGTATGGTTCAAAAATATCTGGCTGCTCAATATCTTGTTCTTGTGAGGATCTGGCTTGATCATAAGAATTTACCGTATTTGAAGTCTGTTGTGGTATCTTTTGACTTTGTGCAAATATTTGAATATTTGTTTCAGATTTTGTTGTTTTTGGTCCATTTACATAATTGTAATTATGTTCTGCAAAGTTATTTCTTTGCAATGTTTGTTGTTTGTATGATCGTTTTATGACTGGTAGAAACGTTTGGTAATCGATGTGTGAACTTTTTTGTGCAACAGAGGGATTTACTGTTGATTGTATGATTGTTTGTTGTAACATTAGATTTTTTAATTTTGGAGTTGTAAAATTTGGTTGAATAGTTGGAATGCTTCGTTTTGCTTCTGTGGTTGTTCTTGTTTCAGCAATTTCTTTGTTTACAAAAGGTGATGGGGTTTGTATATCTTGTTGTGTAAGATTTCTTGTTCCATTCAAGTGATCAATATTTACAAATGTAGAATTTAAACTTTATATCCTGTTCTTTCAGGGAAGAATGAATTATAATTTAAAGGTGTTGCGTCAACTGTAAGTGGATATACTCTAACATAATCTTTGTGAATAGAGATTGTGTTACTTGGTGGACTTGATATATCTGTTGGGATGTTAATAAACGATTCATGAGACCATTCAGGGTACCAAACATAATTTGATTGTTCTGCTAATACAGTTTCATCATCTGTAATTTGTGGTCAAAAATGTTTTCTTGCTTGTTCAATAAGATCAAGGTTGTGACTAAAAAAATTGATTACAAACCATGCTAACATCTTTTGTAAATCGTGTTTAATATGTTGAGTTATTTCATTTCTTGTTAGATCTTCTCGGATTGTATTTTAAAAACTTTGATAATATGTGTATTTTCTGTCGTACAATTGTATGTCGAGATGCTTGAGTAGGTGAATCGCCTTGAGGTTCATTTAGTTCTAATATAGATAAATAGCTATAGATAAATGGGAATACATCATTTGTAAATATCGAGTTTGCTCTTTGTGAGTTTTGATGTTTCATATTTTTTTATGTATTGTGTAAAGACTTTTGAAAATTCAATATCTACATCATCAGTTTGGATGAGATATCTATCATGAAATGCACTTGGTGATCTGATCTCTATTGTGTAGATTCCATATTGCGATACCTTTGAGATAGATATCAAGAAGTTGTCTTTTAATTTTTACATCGTGAAATTGTTTTTGCACGGACCTTCTCCTTTTTCAAATAAGATTGTAACTAGATTTTTACAAAATTTTATATGTCCCCGAGGTTCAGTTAATGACGATATTAAAAAATTGAGGTACTGAATTTTCTGGGTTATCTTCAATTCGAAACATTTTTGTGTTGTATTACTGTTAATGGGTAGTTTCAATGTGTCTTATTGGTTGATTCCAATTGTACAAACGTATTGGTTTGTTTATGTAACAGTTTTTTTTATTTTACGTTTACCTTTTATTTATGCTGGTGACGTGGCTTCTGAATCAGTGAAATATAGTTGGTCGTCATTTTGGTGAACTTTGTTTATTGAATCTTTTAAATTGTGAA
>NW_026971075.1:0-17013 GCF_963678635.1 Symsagittifera roscoffensis
CCTCACTTCTCGGGACATTACAGACAGCGGGGTAGTGGCTTTGGTGCTCTGGCTATGGGTATTGGACGAGTAGCACTTCCGTTAGCTCGAAAATTTATAGTACCAGCAGCAAAACGTATTGGAAAAGAATTACTTGTTCAAGCAGCACCCGAATTAATAGATATAGCAACCAGGAAGAAAACGCCGAGACAAGCCTTGAAAAACACAGTAAAAAACACAATCAAAAAACAAGTTGGAGCTGGACGCAGCAAGTCACGTATGAGCAGAAAACGGAGGAAGACAACAACAACATCATCAACAACAAGAAAAAGAAAAACTCTCATTCCTAAGAAACGAACTCCACTGAGAAGTCGCTCCAATTTTTTCACCAAAGTACGAAATGATTTCTAATTTATTACCAACTGAAGCAACTCACAGCTCATTAGATTATTTGAAAAACCTCCTCTACTCGTTACATTTGAAAATGCATTCACTCAAAAAATTGGTCCATCTTATTCACCTGATGGTCCCATGCTCGAATTTGAAGTTTTAGGAGATAGAAACAACTTTATTGATCTTCAACGAACTCGCTTGGAGATTGTTGCACGCATTGTTCAAAATAATGGTAATGTACTGCGAACTCACGCCACAGAGGCAGGGCAACGAGACGCACCATATTTGGTTAATAATCCACTTTCATCTTTATTTTCTGAATGCACCATGTCCCTGAATGGAGAAAAAATTTCAACAACTAATGCCAATTTTGCCCATAAGAGTTTCATTGAGACAGAATTTTCTCACGGTATTGATGCAAAGAAAACGTGGCTTGCTTGTCAAGGCTATTATTATGAAGATAATCCATCAGGTATTGATGGTGCTAATGGGCGAGCTGAAGATGTCGCTGAACGTAAGCGAATCGTAGCAGCATCAAGCGAATTCCGATTATTTGGTAAAATTGCCTGTGATTTTTTATCATGCGACAAACATCTTATCAGCGGTGTTACAATAAGACTTTCTCTGAGACGATCTCCTAATGACTTTGTTATTATGTCTGAGCACGCTACTAAACATTACCAAGTCCAAATCACTGAGGCTAACCTATATGTGCGCAAAATGTCAGTAACAGATTTTGTACTATCATCGATAGAAAAAACTCTGTTGAAAACACCTGCAATATACAATTATATTGAAGTTTTACCAAGAACCTTTTTGGCCACAACTGGTGTGCAAAGTTGGCGACAAGAAGACGTTTTTGCCAAAGAGCCAGTCCGTCGAATGATTTTGGCAATGAGCTCGAATACAGCATACTTGGGTACTAACCGAACAAACCCGTTTCATTATCAAAAGTTTCAGCTGAATGAAATCATTGTTTACCGAAACGGCCTACCCATTGCAGGAACTCCTGTGTCAACGACTGATAACAAAAGAATATACTATAACACATTGGAAGCTCTAGACTTTGTTTTTAACAATAGTCATGGAATCAGTTTGGCTAATTATCACAATCATTATATTATGGCATTTGATCTCACATCTACTCAGGAGGCTTCACATGACTTTATTCATCCTGAATTGACCAATTGCACCATTTCAGTAGAACTGAAGTTTGATGCACCGCTGGGGGAAAATGTAGAGTTACTTTTCATGGGAGAGCGTGCATCAACAGTTTACGTGCGTTCCGATAGAAAAATAGCTAAAAACACTCTAATGAATTGAATCGAGGGAAAAAATGGACAATTTGCAGATTATTGAGCTGGCATTT
The DNA here is from genome assembly GCF_963678635.1 of Symsagittifera roscoffensis. Classification (NCBI taxonomy): domain Eukaryota; kingdom Metazoa; phylum Xenacoelomorpha; order Acoela; family Convolutidae; genus Symsagittifera; species Symsagittifera roscoffensis. The sequence continues at coordinate 1,742 of NW_026971075.1, forward strand.
TTCCCGCTAACTTAGCATTTAATACAATATTGAAACGCGACAATACTTTCATGATAGTCAACGCATCAAACTCAGACCAGCCAGGAACTCATTGGTTACTGTTTGCTCAAGCTGGTGGTCAAATCTTTTTTGCAGATCCTCTTGGACGAAGCCTACACAACTATCCACATGTATACAAAAATATGAGACGTTCTATCCATGAGGGAAACCAAATACTGATGAATAAGCCAATCCAATCAGCTAACTCGGTCTTGTGTGGACTTTATTGTATTTATGTTGCTCATGTTATAATTTCTTCTAGGTTTCCTATAGGTTTCAAGGTTAACGATCATGACATGATGCGTTTTGCTAAACATATGATGTTATAATTTTGTGATACTGTTGCATTTCTTTAATGATTTATAATTGATTTTTTTTAAAAAAAAACATGTTTTATGGTTGCTAGAACACATACCGCTGGAATTATCTCAGAAATGTTTTTTTTTCAAAAATTGTATTTCTTCTCCATTATAAATTTAACAAACAAAGTATTCGAATCAATCTCTAATCGACCATACCCACTCAAAATAATATCAATGATTTTTGAAAATTCGGCAGCATTATCCCCATTCAAAATTCGAATAAAACGTTCAATGGTTACATTAGTAATTAGATCAGTTTGAGTTTGAATGGATCGAGTCTGTGATGCAAAGCAAATCTGTGGCAATCGTTTTCGCAAAGAAACTCCAGCGGTGTCAAGGTTGTTAGTCGAATTGTAGTTAACAGCCAATTTCATTTTTTCCATCAGTGGTCCTGATAGATGATATTTGCTGCACCGCATAATCAAATATTTAAAGGATGAAAGGAGGCAAGGCACAATAAAAGATTTTAAGGTCATCTTGTTAACTGCTTCAGTGCATTCTTTTGTAACTTCGATAAGAACGTGGTAATGTGGCTGACCATTGGCAGGAGATTGGGAACAAAAATCGTTCTGATTTGAATGGACTGCAAATGCAAAGTTCGTATTAGAAGGAAGGTCAGAAACGTCGGGTTCATTGTTCAGAAAAAAAATTTTAAAGTTTTTCCGAAATTGTTTAAAGTATTCCGGCGATTGTTCATACATTGCTTCAACCATTCTGATAATTAATAAATGAAACTGGGTTTTTTTTTTCCAATTACTCAAGCCACTCTACTTTTTTTGTTGGAATAATCTTCTTCATCATCCTCTCCGTTTTCACTATTACAGTCTTTTTCGGAGTAAACCGATCGTTTTGATTTATATCGTCGTTTTTGAGGTTTATCGTTTCCTGTTGTGGAAGTTGAAATCTTTTCACCAGTTGGTGCTTTGATCATTTTTTTTACTTTTGAATAATTATCTGCTAAGCTATCAAATTCTTTCGTCGTCAAAGTAACTGCTTGATACATTTTGAACACTTCTTCGTCAGTTTTCTTAAACAATTTTAGTGTAATATAGGTACCTGTTTTTTCAAATGTTTTTGTTCCAACTCTGACTATACGTTTTTCTCCTGAAGAAATATCACGAAAGTCATCAAAAAAGTTAGTATCACTTTCAAGCGTGTACATAGTTGGGTAGCGGTAATTTTATTCAACCGTATCAGTCAAGAGACAATTTAAGAATGATTTACCCAGCCGGTGAATAGCTTAACTCGGGCGATTTCTTTTACGGTATTCCTTAAGCTTCATTGGGGACTTTTAATTAGTTTGCAGTTGGAAATTTATGAGTTTAAGTTATACATGTCAAATCTGTCTGGCAAATTCCCGTTTTAGCTCATAAATCTCAACGGTTTTACCCTGGCGGCATGCCTGTTATCTCTTTGAAGTGTAAAACTTCTGTCATTTGTGCTTAGGGTATCATAAAAAGGCGCCATGCTGTTTCTTTGAAGTATAGATTTTCAAAGCGTTCACATTTCTACTTTAATTGCAAAAGCCCTGAAAACATATTAAAATTTTACAAAACCCGATCTATGGTAATTGGCTAAAACTAGACCACCAGCAATAAAAAACTAAAAGTGGTACGTCAAACTAAATCGACTCACTATTTTCATTCAATCTCTCAAAATCAAACAAAACAAAATTTTCAACGATGGCAACTCCACTGCAAATTATTTCAATTAATTCACTTGAAAGAGCTATATTGTACCAAACTTATACCAGAGATTCTATCGTAGTGGTTCAACAGGAACGGAAAATGCGTCATCGAAACGCAAGTCCTTTGAACGATCTTGATCCAGGAAGCAGAGAATTCGATGAATGGGTCACTAAAAACCATATGATGTTACCCCATTATTTGCTAGATCAAATTGGTATCCTCATACAAAGCAGAAAACAGGTCTACGAGAGTTGTTGTGTGACTGAATCGTATCCTGCGCTGAAGCGCACAGATATTCAAGACCCTACTTGCCTTGATCGTTCACCGAGAAAAATACTGTTCAACTACGATTGCCAATCGATCCCCTTTTACGAAAATCAGGAAGGATCCATTAGAGATTTAGCAGAGCGAGAAAACTACTGGAACATTGAGTCGATTGAATCACCAGATTCAACAGAGAAAAAAGATGAGGACCAGCAGACGCCCAAAACCCCAATAAAACCGGATATCTTTTCAATCACTCAACATCAGCAGCAGCAAACTTCTTCTGCTTCTTCTTTTTCCGGCAGTCAAAGTCCCACTGCACCAAAGTTAGTAGCTGAGACACCGCCTATCAATGCTTGCTATGCGCCGAAAAAACGCAAACTGCAATTTAGAGATCTCTGAAAACTCAAAAAAAAATTTGTTTCCACCGAGAGTGCACCAGTTTGGGGTTTATTTTTTAGTTTGATAAGTTTTTTTTATTATTGTGGCTGAATCTTTGCTTACGTTTTGTTTATAATTTTTCTAATTTAATGCTTGCTCTCTAACTTTTTTTTTTCAGAAATCTTTGAAAGAATAAAACTAAACAAAAAGAAACATATTTTAAATTTTTTTTGTTTTTGAAAAAAAATTAAGAGTTTCAAAATTTTGTTTGAAACAAACAGTGGTATCAAAAATTATCCTCTGGTTTCGACCAGTAGTAGGTGATCAACTTAGCTAATGAAAGTTTGCCTGTATATGCAGCACCTAACAAGTTATTTCTGTTCAAAACCGAAACCAGAAAAAGTAAACAAAATTTTGTTTTTGTTTTTTGTCCAAAAAATTCCAAAAATTGATTTCGTGAACTGCAACTTTATCTCTTACTGTTGCTATAAGGGTATTACGGCTGATGAAACCCCCAGTTCCTTAATACAACGCTTTTTGAAATGTTATTTTTGAGAAAATCAAAATTCATTAAAATTCATCGTTGGCTAAGTGTCGTTCACTATGAAGCCGTGCTCAGAAATGGATGAAACCAATTTTTTTAGACTCAGCGGGGTCGAAAACAAGGCGTAGCCGCCGTTTTCGAGTCTAGGCGGCCACGTTTCAAAAGATATTTGGTGGTTTTTGAAAGGACTGCATATCCACTGAGCCAATGCTCCTCTCAACCCTGCAGTGGAAACCATCTAAAAGTAAAAGCTGAAACACTGCAAAGGACCCAACAGATACCTGAATCAGTGAACATATACGCCGAATGAAGTTAATAAAAACAAGAAAAAATCAAAAAACAATAAATTGACCTGTTTGGTTTTTTCGATTTTCAGAAGTTTGACATGAAAAATTCCCATTATTTAATTTTTAAAAAATTAATGATATGAAGCTTTATCACTTCTTTGACAGCTCAATTGATGATTAACTACATTCGGTGTAATGCATTCATTTCACTCTGCTGGGCTTAGGTCTACTCGGGTGAGGTCTTTTTGAATTGAGTGCCGATGAATTGTTTGAAGCTACACAACTTGTCTAGGAACTTTGTGGTTAATTCAGAAAATTTGGTTGATTTATGAGACTATTTTATAGGTTTACTTAATGAGCCGAAGTTAATTTCTTTGATGTATCTGAGAGCATTTTGGGAGCACCCTCTCGATTTTATTAATCTAAGCTCCACCTTAGGAAACCACTCCTTGTTTGGCAATTAAGCAAATGATAGAAAAAGTTTGAAAATCTAAACAGATTTAATAGCAGTCGTAAAACAAACGGAAAATCACTCGAACTCTTTTGACTTGTAAACCAGTATCTACTTTATTTGAACCTAGCTTTCGGAAATATCAAAATTCTCAAAAAAAAACAACCACCTCGCAATGTCTACAAAAGTCGTACCCTGTAATCTCTGCCAAAAAAAACTGAGTGACCGGCGAAGCCTCAAAAAACATCTAATGGCTGTTCACAAGATTGATCCTGTGAAAACCGACTACATCTGTGGTCACTGTGAACTAGAGGATAAGTCACTTCGCATCATTTGGGAACATGTCGTGGAGCGTCACAAAACAATCGATGAAACGGAAGAAAGAAGAATTTGTCTCTACGACATGAATGTGTTCCAAAATGATCGCGCATATGCTGCGCATATGCTAAACGAACACGGTCTGTCAGCATGGGATGTGAGCCGAGAAATCCTCACTTCTATACAGCCTGAGACAGCTTTTGATGGAGCAGTCAGGACATACGATATAGTGCCGATGGAAACGGAAGTGGACCTACTAGCGCTATTCGTGACCAAGAGAGACGAAATCGAAGAGCTGATACTTCAAAATACCATGTATGAGCCTCAGAAAGCTCAATTGTCAGCAGAAGTAACTCTTCAAAAAGAGAAGGCAGATGGCACAGAAGAAGTAATAACCATCTTCGCCAATTGCAAAATGCTTGCTGTAGACGTTCAAGGATGGACCCAGGACCAATTCTATGATTGCGTAGACCAAATATTGTCTACTGTCCATCAATATGCGTCTCATGGTAGTGGCTGGAGAATCCGCAGGATTGATAAGATTGTCCTAAAAATGGTGAAGTCTGCACCGATCAGGGGTTCATCGTACTTGCCACTACCAGCCGATCTACTGAAACTCAAACGCTTCTTGTTGAATATTCGCAATTATGAAGACGATCGATGCTTTGAGTACTGCTTCGTTGCTGAGTATCATCGGCAGAACAATATCCCGCTCACTCTTCGTACGATGCAGAGTAAAGAGGAGGAGAAAGCGAGCTTCTATGATTATCGCAGAAACTCAAGAGCGCACGAGCCAACTGGTGATTTTGTGTACCCAATGGGACTACCGGCTATTGCACGCTTCGAAATTTTGAATGAAGTGCAAGTGAATGTCTTCAGGTTAGTTGAAGTTTTAATCAAATTTTTTTTTTATTGGTGTGAAGCTGTATCTAAGCACATCAGAACAAATGGTTGGCTGCACATTCGTTGAAGAATTATTATTATGATGACATTAAAAATTAGTATAAAAATATCATTCAAAATTTTTCTCTAGGTACAATGAAAAGACTCTTCTACCCCTGAGAGTGTCAAAATATCAGACTAATTTTGTTGTGGATTTGCTGCTTCTAAACGATATGGGCACGCATCACTACGTCGTGATAAAAGACCTGAACAAGCTAGTGAGCAAAATGCAAAAAAGAAAACTGAGATCGAGAAACATGCTGTGCCGAAATTGCTTCCACCGGTGTTCATCTCAGGAACGACTTGAGCGCCACCAGTTAATCTGCATGGGGAACGAACCAGCAATCGTTACCATGCCAAATGCTGACAAGAGCAGCGTAGGCTTCAAAAACATCGGTGCTCGAAGCTATAGCCCATTCGCGGTTTACTTTGATTTGGAGTCTGTGCTGGAGAAGGTGGAGACGGTGAGAAATAATCCTAACTGCTCGAGCACAACCGTGATTGAAAAACATAAGCCCAGCAGTTTTTGCCTTGTCGTTGTGGAAGCTGGAAACCCGAAACCTGCGTTTTTTTCACTTCATCGAGGAGTGGACGCCATGACTAAATTCGTTCGAATGCTGGAAGTATTGGCGCGTGACTTTCATAATAAAAAACGACGATACCCGAACTACCTCGGAAGCACCACTATTCTTGAAGACAGTGACAAATGCTGGATTTGCGAAGAGGAATTCTCCGAAACTAACGCGAAAGTTTTGGACCATAATCATTTCGATGGATCATTCCTCGGATGGGCTCACAACAAATGCAACTTCCTGAGACGTACCATACAATTCAATCCTGTCTTTGCCCACAATCTCCAGAATTATGATTTGCACCATGTACTGAAGAGTCTGCAAGATACCAATACCAGAAACACCTTTTCGGTCATTCCTCTCAATGACGAAAAATTTATTTCACTAACAATGAAAGTGTGGATTAGATCGTACACTAACGAAAAAGGAAATGTCTATAATGTCTACGAAGAAATCCGTTTTGTGGACAGTTGTAAATTTATGAACAGCTCACTCGATGAGCTAGCTCGAAATCTACCCGTGGAAAAGTTCATCTATCTCAATAACCACTTTGCTACCCGACCGGAAGAAGATAAAGCATTGATTCGACAAAAAGGTTACTTCCCCTACTCGTATGTTGACAGCCATGCAAGATACACAGAAGATGGACTACCTGCACGCGACAAGTGGACCAACACGCTGCAAGGAGGTGTTGTTAGTGTCAGTGAAAAAGAATACCAACATGCATGGTTAGTGTACACTCGTTTCGGTTGTCAGACTTTGGGCGAATACAGCGATTTGTATCTAACGACTGATACCTTGATTCTTGCATGCGTTTTTGAAGAGTTTAGACGAGTGTGTTATGAAACATATAAGCTAGATTGTGCTCAATATTTCACGGTTAGCAATCTCTCAGGGGATGCATTTTTGCGAACATGTAAGGCTGACCTCCATTTGCTCACTAATAGGGAGCACTTGGATATGGCAGAAAACCTGATCAGGGGGGGCATTGCAAGTGTGTTTGAAAAAAGACTTGTTTCCGCCAACAATAAATTTGTGAAAAATTACGACCCTAAACAGCCTAACACTTTCCTCTTCATGATAGACGCGAACAATTTATACGGCGGGATTATGGAAAAATTTCCTCTTCCACTTAACTCATTCGAGTTTAATGACCAAGTTACTATAGCCGTAATTCTCAACACGAGCAGAGAATCCGAAATTGGATACATTTTGGACGTCGATCTTTTATACCCCGATCATTTGCATGATGCACATTCGGATTACCCACTCGCCCCAACAAAAGAAGTTGTGTCCAAAATGTGGCTCAGTGAGCTTCAATTGGACATGTTGAAAAAAATGAACATTTCGGATAAAGTGGGCACTACGCCAAAGCTCATACAAAACTTCTTTCCAAAGAAAAACTATACTGTACACTACCTAACACTTCAGCTCTATGTCAAACTTGGTTTGAAAATTGAAAAAGTTAATCGAGTACTGCAGTTTAGACAAGAAAAATTTATTGCACCATATGTTCAGTTGAACACTGAGCTCCGAAAAAAAGCTACTACCAAGTTTGAACAAGATTTCTTCAAGCAAATAATAAATAGTGCGTTTGGAAAATTCTGCGAATCAAAAAGGAATCGACTTATTGTAGATATTGTTCGCAATGCTGAAGAACTGCAAAATTTATCAAGGAAAAAAAGATTTAGCAGTATAAAAATTATTGACCAACACTTGGTATCTGTAACCTCAAAACCTGTGAACATTAACTGGGATAAGCCCACAATTGTTGGTGCAACGATACTAGATTTGGCAAAATTTTACATGTTCCAGTTCCATTACAACATAATCAAGAAAAATTTTGACGCAACTCTTTTATATTCGGACACTGATTCGTTCCTGTATGAAATCCGCAGCAAAGATCTCTACAAGGAAATTGAGAAAAACCATGAACTGCGAAATCATTTTGACTTTTCAAATCTACCAGTCACCCACCCCCTCTACACCAACGAGAATTTGCGCGTTACCCTGAAATTCAAGGACGAGTTTGCTGGGGAGATCATACAGGAGTACGTCGGACTAAAACCCAAACTGTACAGCATTATTTCTTCGAGTAAGTTTCTTTTTCTTTTCTTTTACCATTTTGCAATTACCCTTTTAGAAAAGGGCAACAAAAACAAATCATAAGATTATGTAGTGAGGGGGGGGGATGGAGGTATTTATGTGGAAAAGAGAAAAAACTGTTAAAAATTTGAAGTAAATTGATTGTATTTTTGTTTCAGACATGGACAAAAAAAGCGCTAAAGGTATTTCTAAACTTTCAAAAATGGAGCTAACCCATAATAAGTTTAAACAAACATTGACTTACTGTTCGCTGGTCCGGTCAGAAAATGTGAGGATAAATTCTTGCAATCACAATTTACAAACCATAATAACGAATAAAATTTCCCTGAGCGCATTTGACAATAAGCGCTATATACATGCAGACAGAGTAACTACTAGTCCTTTCGGACATAAACGTTTGCGTGAGGATATGTTCATAAGAGAAATTGGGCGCACCATGGACTGGGGCGAATACGACGTAGACGACGACGCCGTGGTCCCAACTCCCACCGATAACGGAAGTGGGGAGGATTTGGCTGAAGCTATAGAAGCGCAGGGTGGGTATTATGTGGATATTTTTACTCTACCAGATATGGGGTTCAACCAACCCACATACACTGATCAAGAGCTAGAACAGGATTTGGTAGATTTCGACCAGCTAAGTGAGCAAAATGAGTCAGAACCAGCAGCGTACAACTGCCCCTATTTGGACATTGAAGCTCGGGAAGAAAACGAGCGGGAAGAAATTAGACCACCTAAACGGCGGCGGTGCTTAAATCGACGTGCTTTTATATTAGACGATTCTGACTAAATAACTTCTGATTATAAATGTAAATGATTCGCTTTATAGTACTTTTCATTCAGGAAATAAAGCTTTTCAAAATTGTTCTTTTGACCGAAAAGTGAAATAATCAACAACTCTAATTGTGAGGGGAGGGGGGTATTCAAAACAACAATATAAACTTACCAATATCACAGCATTTTATTTAATTCCACACGTGGCGATAAAGATTACAAAATAATCCACAATATAACGCGCGCAGTAAAGTTTGAACTGACAAAGTCAAAGGGAAAACATGCACCAACCAAAACTTAATTCCTTCCCGTTTCCATAAAGTGGCTGGAAAATTACCAATTTTAACCCCCCTTAAAACATGCGTGCCCGAAAAAGTAGGGGCTTTAACCCCTTTGGGGGTTAAAAGTGGTAAGTACAACGGCACATCGAAAAAAAGGGGGGGGGGGTTAAAAGTGGTCATTTTCCTAGCCACTTTTACTATACTACTTATATATATATATATATTCAAATTAGTGTCGTTTTTTTTCTGAGTGGTATGATAAAGAGATGAGAACGGGAAAAAATCAGGCATACACGACAGTCATAGTAAAAAAGGCCAAATGGGAAACAGTTTTTGTGGAAAAATTACTAGAAAAACGAATAAAAAAACCTTAAAAATTCAAAAAACTTACAAATTTATTTTAAAATTTTTATGCAGAACGTTATTGAATTTTGAAGCTTTCGATTCCCAAATTGGCGCTAAAAACAACATAAATTATCTTATCTAGAAAAACTAAGTTTCCACAATTAAATTGAGCATAAATAAGCTATTGTAAACCTGCAAGCTCACCTTATTAGCTTGAAATTAGGACACTGAGAAAATTTTGTCAAACTTTTTTCAATATCGTTCAAATCAAGGATGAAAGGGCTTTAATACGATAGATCACTCATTCCGATGATTATTTGTGGTACCTGATTTTGCGTGGAAAAAAAAGAAAAAAACTAGAAATCCCGAATACTAAGTCTTTCACAATTTTCAAATGGTCTGAACAATAATTTAAAGTTACCTCTGGGTTTTTGGGTTTTATGTGGATGGCCTGGTTGAGAGCATTGAGAGCCTGCTGGTTCTGGCCCACCTCTAAGTGAGCCATGCCCAGACTGAGGTACACGTCCGCAGTCTCCTTGGGCATTTTCTGCTTGTGGTGCCAAGGAAGCTAAAATCAGATGAGAGTTCATCGCATTTCAGATCGATCTGGAATTAGGCTCTGAAAATGTTAGTTTAATGTCTCTCCCCCATTGCCAGTGGAAGCTGGTAATGAGTCGGAGGTGAAAACCGTGTCACTTGTTAGCAAAATCTTTGGATTAACTAATACAAAAGGAAAGCGGATATTCGTATCATTAGAAAAATCAAGGTAGAAAAAACCAAGGTGCAAAAAAGTACAAAGAAATAAACGCTCCAAATTACAGATTTATAATTCAGCAACGATATAATAATTATTTTTAATTAAGTACATGTTTTAAATTTGGCCCGACCCTACTTCCTCTTCACTACCTTCAACCTAGCTTCCGTTGGCGAGATAGATGTCATATATCTTGCCGTAGTCTGAGCCACCTTGAGAAGGCAAATGACACCTCCAACCGTGACTCAAGCGGGATTCGAACCCATGTCCTTTGTGTTAAGGCCACGTGTCTTACCCACTCTGTATAAATTGTAAATGTAATGTAATGCACACTGTAAATTACCATGACTTCCAGTGCCTGATTGAAGTTCTTGATGGCCTCGTGTAGTAGTCCAGCTTTCATCTGTGCTTTTCCCAGAAGAAACAGAACTGGTCCAGTAGGCTTCATTCGGGCAGTCTGTTGAAGTGCAGCTACTGTCTGAAACATGCACAACAATTGAATTCGAGGAATTCAAGTTAAGTTTGCAGGTAGTTTCAGTACTTCAACTTTCTTGGGTCAATTTAGAAAAATAGGCTCATAACCTCAATATTATCTTCAATGAAAAGTTATCATGTTTTTGATAAAAATTGCTTTTGTCTAGATCGCGAGTAATTGCTTGCCAATGCATTGTTTGGGTGCAGATAAGTTTCGTTTTCAGAAAAGATTTTCAGGAAAAAAGTTTGTAACCAGAGATTAAGGTTGGTTGCAATTCACCTTTCAAGTTTTCACTACTAAAAGATAAGTTTACCGTTATTTGAATCAATAATAAAACTTATTATTTAATTGTAATTTGCATCAGTTAAACTTACCTTGTTATGGTCCCTGAGAAATCCATAGATCATGGACTGCTGTTGTATGGCCACCTGCTTCATGTCTGCCACTTTGCTCGTTTGCTCCACCGCGGCCGCCGCTTCTTTCGTCCTACCCATCAGCAGCAACACTTTTCCCCTGTACACCCACAGATGGTGATTATTCGGAGACATGTGGATGGCACGCGTGAAATCTAACAGCGCCTGCTTGTACTGAAAAAACATTGGTTCAATTTCCAGAAGCTGTTTTGACTGACATTTTTTGAAAAAAAATCAAAGTAATCTGAAGAATACCAGTCAAAAGTATAGATTTTCATTCCTTTGGATGGACTAAATTATTTTTGAAGACTTCAATTTTTTGTACATTATGGAATTGAAATTTGAGCTCCACTATGAATATGAAAAGTCAAAATCTTTGAGCGCCAATAAGCATGTCTGAAAGAAAACGTCCACTAGAAAAAGCAAAATGATGTAAGATTTTCAGGACACTTTGCATTACATAACGTTCATAGACATCTACGGGACTAGAACTCGCGAACACTTGTGGGAAAACTATCACAGTAAGTTTGCCTAATTTGAGAACGAAATAATTCACAGGCTAAGAAAATCTGTAAAAATTGCACTGCAGCATGAAAACCCACTCTCGGTATAATGCAGATACAACAAACTTTCAAGTGATAGAAAAATAGGAAGAGGGTAAAAATAGACTGACGTTTTTCATCTTCTCGTAAGCTTGTGCCCTGCAAATGTAGGCCCTGGTGTAGTTGGGTTCACTCTTGACTGCATCTGAGAAGTGTTTAACTGCCCTGTCGAAGTACTCTGTGCGTGTAAGATGTACTACGCCTATGTTACAATGGGCACAGGCTAGGTTCTTGTCCAACTGCAGCACAGAAGCGAAGTCTACTAAGGCGTCCTCGTGTCTGAACCAAAACAGAGGCCATTAATAAAAGCGACTAGTTGAAATTATTACAACTATCTGAAACACAATTATTTACTATTTGAAACTCAATTGAAGAATGTTGTAAAAATTTAGGGCCAGCAAATCTACATTTTTCTTCTAAAACATGAGTCATAACAGATACAGACAAACTCCTAAGGAAAAATTCCTCCGATTAAATTCATATATGCATGAGTAGATTTTCAAATTACCGTACATTTAAGAAACCATGACTGTAAAACTATGGAGTTTTTTACCCACCATGTATGGTCTCAGCTTACCTATCTAGGGCCATGTAGAGTATGCCCCTGTGAAGGAAGGAGTGGCGATTATCGTATGAGTCATCGAGGAGAAGAGACACGCTGAAGTCTTGCAGAGCTGCCTTGGGATATTGTCTGAATCAATGCATTGAAGAATAACTTACATTCGTACATTTTAGCTTTTCCTATATTAAGACGCTAAAGCGGGTAAAAAAACAACACCAAACAATTTCTTGTCCTGATATGTTGATTCGCATGCAAAATACTCAACTATCAGAATTACACACTTTGAATTATATCTTGAAGACATGTCATTAGGGTGGAGTGCGGTCTGTATTTAGACAACCGCGTATTCATACTCGTCACTAAGCAGACAATTACCATATTAACCAATCAGAACCGAGATGAGAAAGCAAATTTACGAAATAAATAATTGTTAATTATTCATTTCTTCCTTGTCTCGATTCTGATTGGTTAATACAGTATTTGTCTAAATATTGACGAGTCTGAATACGCGGTTGTCTAAGTACTGCTACGTAACCCATTAGGGTATAATTTAGTAATTTCATCATGATAATAGTTGAATTTAACTTACTTCCTTAAGAGACACGCCCTGTAGTAGAAGGGGGAGGGGTCATTGGGGTTCAAGTGGATTGCGGCACTGATGTCTTCCAGAGCCCTGGCCCAATTGCCCAGCTGGAAGTAGCACCTACCTCTGTACAGTCTGGCGTCGAAGTGGCTGGCGTCGTACTTTACAATCTCGTTCAAATCGTAGATGGCCGCCTGCCAGTTTCTGAAAAGAAACCAACGGATGAGTTGAACAGCTCAGCTTATTAAAGCTGCAAATGTAACGAGAAAAGCATTGTGCAAATGTCTGCAATCAGCGATAACAGTTTCAATACCCACAGCCACTGGCAGTGGGAAAAGAGTAATGAGCGCAAGGAAAAGAAACTGACTTTAAAAAAACTTCAACTTGCGAGTTGAAAAGAAAAAACGTATACCTTGAAGCTCTTGTACTAAATGAGCCATTCACACTGGAGCCTTTTTTGATAAAATTAACCTAATTTGAGAACACTGAATCAATATCAACAAAAAATTTTTTACTTCGCTGAGAAATCTGATAATTAAATAATCTGAGAATAAAGCTGAGAAATCTGAAACTAGAAGTCGATAACTTTTTCGCAACCTTTATACTTTACCTGTTCGGCTGTGTCTGCCGAAAAGTTTGCCCTCCTCCTTTTAACAAAAGATATGAACTGAACTGAAAAATAAATCAAAAGCCAAACCGCTAAAAAATCAAAACTGAGCAAAAACAAACTTTTAGGCAAAATACAAATCAAAAATCTCCAAGTCCCATTCACGTCTTCACTATTTTCATGATTCTTATAAAAAAAAAACTAGCCCAATAAGATATAACTGGATCAATGAGTAAATTTTTATTCTGCAGGAAAATCAAAAACTGGAATCCACTCTCAAAACTAAACTTTTTTCAAGTTTTCGCGCCACTAACACTTTTAGTGGAGAGCGTAACTTGCTTTCTTTTTACCACAAACATTTAATTGAAACCAAAAAAAAAAATAAACTTGCAAAAAAAACGTGAACTAGAACAATTTTGAAGACTGTTGTGAACGAACAACACAAGGCCTAAACAAGTGATAAATCATGTCGTTCATTACCACTTACAAATTCTTCTTCAGAGCTCATGCAAACAGGAAACTGACCTATCCAGGCACGAGTTTGAGAAAAACGCCAACAAGCAGCTATTAACAGGTAAGGAGAGAAAACAAGGCAGTGAAAAGGCAAGGACAAAGAAACCTGCTTTTTGCGGGAATCGAAATCTAGCCCTCCAAGCACTCAAATAGCTAAATAACTGTTTAATAACCACAATCAAATAGCTATAAATTCGTACCATCAGAAGCTGATGTTTGCAAAAGCTGGCTACCATTAAAGCGGTAGAAACAAAACCTATTAAATTGCCATGCCTAGCATCAAAAAGGAGCAGCAGTAACTTGGGCAAGCTTATTTGAAAAAAAGTGAAGTCGTAATATAATACTACACTAGCCAGCTATTCGCTTTTGTAAAAAGACTAGTTAACCAGATATTTCACAAACTATTAGGTCATCAAACGCTAAAAACATCACTTTGTACTTGCATAGCGTGAGTGGAGAAGGATTTTTAAAAATCTGATTTTTCTGAAGATTTCATCAATTTTGAAAATCAATTAAAACATTTAGCTAAAAACTATATCATTGACGTTAAAGGAAAGCCTGAACATTCAAGAATCCGCTTTGATATTAGCAGTCTTGTTCCAATTTGAAGTACACACAAAAAAAACTGGCCGCTTGTTAATTTTCTGTGAATGCTGTGAATATCTGATCATTATTGTTTAAAATTTAATTTTTACCCCTCAAAACATGTTTTTAAAGTGACGACAAAACCTTGCAGACAAAATAAAACGCAAATTTAGGGACAAAATAAAACGCAAATTTTAAACTAAGTTACTTTGAATTTTAACAAAGTTTTTACATCGACCCACAGCAAATGATCTAAGCTACCCTTTCTGAAAGTCTCAAATTTTAACTTGAAACACTTAATTGGTTCTTTTACACAAGAGGACAAAATTAAACGTAAATTTAAGCTTGACTCTCCTAATTTCAAAGACTATTTTCAACAATATTTAATTAGAACTTAAAAAAACTTTTACATCGTACGACTGCAAGTAATCTAAGCTATCATCTCTGAATGAATCAACTTTTGATTTGAAACTTTAAACAGTTTTTTCCGGCTCTGAAAACGCCAGTTTTCACCATTTGTTATAAGCTTTTCAGAAAGAGTGACATTATAAGAAACAGCAGATTTGGGGAAAGTTGTCACACTAAACAATGCAAGTTTCTGGTTGAAAAAGTTTCACATAGCATGGTTAAATTTATCTTTTCTGCTTATTTGAAAGAGTGTTCCCTCCCATTGAAAGTTTATTACAGATATAGAAAACTTTTGAGACCCGGAAAACTGGGAAGTGCTTCAAACATGAGACTTTCTGCTATGAAAGTTCAGATCATTTGCAATCCAGGGTAGATATTAAAATGCCTATGAGAATGAACACAATGCCCATGTCTAT
>NW_026971076.1:0-11180 GCF_963678635.1 Symsagittifera roscoffensis
AAAACAGGGAGAAATCTGTAGTTTTTAAGAAGGACGAGATCTTTCTTAGAACGAGTTGTGTAAGCATCTTAGCAAAAAACAGTAGGCAAAAAAAAACATAATTTTTTTTCGATGAATTCAAGTCAAGATTGGAATGGGCGTTAATATGACAAAAAAACTCAGCTCCACAAAAAAATCGAACAAAGTGTAATAAAACTTGAACACAAATTAGTTCTTAGACAGAGTTTGAGAGATCGCTGCAAGTCAATTTTGGATTTTATAATCGGTAAAACTCGGTAAAATCTGAAGCTGGCTTATTCCGAACGGAAAAATTTAAAATTTGATTGTTTTTTTTTACATGCAAAATAGTTTTGAAGCTGTGATTATGAAAAGATGTTACTCGATTTGATAGCAATATTTTTCGAAAAATTAATGATTCATATTGGTCTTAGGTGGGAAGATAAATTATACGTTGGTCGTCCGCAAAAGTAGTTTTCCTGTTAGAATAAAAGTTTTTCTTTTTCACTAATGAGGTACAACAAATTTTATGCGAATACGTAAAAATTGTCTTTGGTAAATTCCATGACTTAAGCTTAGCAAAAGGTCTGGAACTTGTATGATGAGTATTTTCTTCATACACTTAACTAATGGAATTTTACTTAACGGTCTATAGAAGTTGTTCCGGGAAAAGTATTTTTCTCTGTTCAACCATATCTTCACCGTTATTAATCTCTTTTTCATAAGGCGATTTGATTTTGAACACTAATTTCGAGTAAAATGCTGATTGATCATCAAGAAACAAACTTGAACAAGATTGCTTGTATCGGGGCGACGCCCTGATTATTCCCACCGCGCTTTAAAAAATTAAGATAATTGACTTTTTTTGAAAACCATCCCCACAAATGCTAATATAAGTTCATGGAGATATGTTTCGCATCTAGAAAAGCAATAATTAGACCAATTAGCCACCTCAATTCAACTTGGATTTATTTCTAAGACGGGACAATTCGCCTCTAATGCGTTGATAGCACAAAATGTATCGTGCGTTAATTGTCCCAAATTAGCCATCTTTGAACTTCATAACTTTACGGGTAACACATCAAAGTGTCATTCAAACAGTGCAGTTGTTTGCAATTCAGCCTAGTTCAAACATATTTGCTAGTGAATCCAAAGGTTTCCGGATCGATACCCATACGCTGTCAATTTTTGTAAATACGGTCTGATTAAAAAAACCACCCAGTCAAATGTGTTTCTCAGTTTTTTCGAAATGCCTAACTAAAAAACCATCCAAGGCAAAAATAGCCCTTAATTTATTCAAAAGTCGGAACAAAAGATGGGACAAAACCTGCTGATATATCGAAACAGGAAGAAATCTGTAGTTTTTAAGAAGGACGAGATCTTTCTTAGAACTAATTGTGTAAGCATCTTAGGAACAAACAGTAGGCAGTAGAATATTTTTTTTTCGAGGAATTCAAGTCAAGATTGGAATGGGCGTTAATATGACAAAAATAACTCTGCTCCACAATAAAAACGAACAAAGTGTAATAAAACTTGAATACAATTTAGTTCTTAGACAGAGTTTGAGAGGTCGCTGCAAGTCAACTTTGGATTTTATAATCGGTAAAATTACAATATATCTGAAGCTGGCTTATTCCGAATGAAAAAATTTAAATTTTAAATGCATTTCTTACATGCAAAAGAATTTTGAAGCTGTGATTATGGGAAGATGGATATTGATAGCAATATTAACCGAAAAAAAAAATGTTTCATATTGGTCTTAGGTGGGAAGATAAATTGTACGTTGGTCGTCAGCAAAAGTAGTTTTCCTGTTAGAATAAGCTATATAATCTAGCTTCGTTTTTGCTGCAAAAGGGAAAAAGGAAAATGAAAAAAGAAAAAAAGTTGTGCATTTGCTGAGCTGTTACGATTGTATTGGCGCCTTCGAATGGTAACGGTAGGATAGATATTCTGCTCGTTTTGACTTGAATAAAACTGTTTTTTTTTTATCTGGAGGGAATATGGGAAAATGACGGGAGAAAACTACACCTCTACATTGGTATGTAGCCACAACGCTCAAATAAGCACCAGGGACATTTTGGGATTTTGTATTCTAAATATGGTTGCCCGAAATACGAAGCGATCACAATTCATTATCACTATAAGAATACGAAAATGGCATATAGTGTTTTCTAAAAGCCGAGCGCTATCTTTGCTGTATGTATGAAGCAGGATAGCAATTACGGAATTACCCAAATCTGATTAGCTTGAAAGATTAAAAAAAGCTAGCTTAAAATTTTCCAAACATTTTATGGTATTAATAATTTCAAGGTAGCTTAAGGTATAACTTCTTGGGAAGCTCTGAAAAGAAGCTTTTGTCTGATTACTGAACTGTTTGTCTACTGGGCCGTTTGCTTGCCCTTATGTAACCATGGTGCCTATGTGCTCTCAAACAATTAAGCGGGATCGGAAAAAAAAAGATTCAATTGAGATAAGTTTAAACTATTGGAAGATTCGAAAAGGCAGCGGTTATAACGAACAAAACTTTGCTGAAAGTCAATGGAATATTTTTGGTGGCGTCCATCATACTGGAGGGACCGAATGCTTGAAATTTATATTGGCTAATTTTCAGCCAATCAGAATTGAGTGTTCAAAAATTGCAAAAAATCTTACACTTTTTTTTAAAAGAAATTAAAATAAAAAGTGCTCCAGATTTTCGATGGATCTTCATCTAATTGATGCAAAAAAAAAAACATAAGAACACCTTAAAAGAAGGTAGACTGGACCCAGCAGACAGAATTTTGGCATAATTATATACACATTGAGTTTCGCTCCTGTTTTGCTGCAGATGAGCTTTGCAAGCTCAATTTTTGTTCGCAATTCGCCACAGAATGGGGAAAACCCACTCAAACTCTCCACTAAATGGTGAAAAATCCTTTTTATCCTTGGTATTTGAAAGAAAAGCGACAGAAATGACTGGAACGCTCAATCGGTGTTATTAAAACCTGACTATAAGACCTGAGAGAGTATAAAACAGCTCTCAAATAAAATTGCCAAAAACAGGCCGCTGTTACAAAACAGTTACGCGATCTTTGTTAACTATCTCCCCTATGAAACCTTACAACGAATCTCCTCCCTCCCTATAAAGAAAGAGAATAGCTAAGTTTATACGAACTTTGCAGGGTGTGAAATAATTAACAATATCCCAGCTATATAACGATCAAGGACTTGATCTAGTATTTTCTCTAGGGAAAGGGTTTTCTCATAAACCTAAAATTTGGTTAACTTGCTTGTGCTTTAAGTGTTTTCAGTTTTCAAAAACTACTACAAACACCCTATTCTGACCAAAATTTTTGCAACACAGGCGCGTTTTTGAAAAGAGCAAAAGGATGTTATATGGACTTTTAAAAAAAAATTGCGATGCCAATCTGTATGTTCCTGGACTCCAAAGACAACTCTGTAAACTTGTTCCAAAATCTAAGTGGATTCCACAAGCAAAATTTCAGTGGGTTCCGCGTACAAATACCTGTAACGTAAATTTTGTCCTCAAACTGATTTTGTTGCGGATTCTGCAACGAGCGAATATAGGTATGTGTTCCGCAAATGTAAGTGCATTCAGCAAATTTAAGCGGGTTTAGCTTACAATTTGTGGGTTTCGCTTGCAATTTGCGGGTTCTACTTACAGTTTCGGTTTCCGCGACAGCTCAAGTTTACTAAACACGTTTATTATTTGTTCATGGATTCCACAAACTGGTTCCGGATTCCACACATTTTGTTGCGGATTCCGGGAAATTGCCTGCTTTTGGAGCAATTTTGAATAAAACATTGTTTTAGTTATTTGTCCGGGGAATCCAAATCAGCAGAGAAAATCAAAGATAAATAGCAATATTTTGGATTCAGCGACAAATTTGATTTTTGCCTGTTGCGGAATGCGCTTCAAGTTCACAAAATGCACAGTTTGGCCTCGTTATGAACCTTTTGGCCGAAAAATTTGGTTGTTTTTGTGCGCGCTGCTCTCTCAATTTATTATATATTGGCGCCAAAAAACGTTTTTTAGGGTCGGTCAGCAAAAACTGGATGTCTCAAAACTTTATTAAATGAGGCCCTTTGGGTCGTCAGAGGGTTTTGGAGGGAAGTTTGCTTGAAATTGTTTTGTGAAATAAAATATGAAAATAGTTTCGTCAAGCATGAAAATCGAACCACAAAATTTAGGCTTTGTCAAAATTGAAATCCTTACACTAAACAAAAGTTTTTTTTACATTTCTTAGTTTGCCAGGCGATCAGTGTTCGGTTTAAGCAAAAACGTGACAAAGAGTTTCCTTTTCTTGTTGACTGCTTATTTTCTCAATTCATCACTTTTTATTTCTCGGAAAATCAGACTTCAAATAGAGCATTTCACTATTGTTGTTTTGTGATTCTGAGACATAGGGGTGTGAAACTTATGCTAGAAAAATGAAGTAGAAATTTATTCAATACAGGCACAAAATTAAAGCAAAACTTAACTGGACTGCAAAAATTCAATTTCTGCTAATTTTGACTTCGATTCTGTGCAAAAAAAAACTTTTATTTAGCAAATATGAAGTCTAACAGTTTAGATTGATTTGAAATTCTACTCATATAGTTCTTTCACGACACTAGCTCCCGTTTTATATTTCAGCTGGTTTAATCACATTCTTAGTTCATTCACTTACTGGTTCGATTGAAATTTTCAGGCAACAAGTCCTATCCAAATAGTTTGAAACACAAATCGCTCTGATAATTTTTAAGCCAACTGAAACTTTCAAATGGACTTTTCTGAACCACATGTCAACACCGTCAAACTCCCTGTTGTAGACTTAACTTGAAACACAGAATCTGAAAACGTTCGTGTCCAAACTGGTCGACATATAAAGTATTTTGAATCATCTGAATCAACTTCGACCGAGCAAAACAAAGTCGAAAAAAATGAACACGGGTAAAATGGTTCAGATGTAGCGATTGAATAAGTAAAAGTTTCAATCCGTATTCAACTGAAAACTTGAAGTTCGACTGACGACGGCAATTTTTTGTAGAAATATCGCTCACTCTACTCAGCGGCCGCAGAATTTCAACCTTTTTCACTGTGTAATAGTGGGACACTAACACACTATGTCATCAAGAATACCAAAAGGGTTATAATAGTGGTCGGACTAAACTGGCTGATCAAGGTTCTACACAACTTCTCATCCGTGGTTTGCGGTCTTTTCGGGTCTCCTTTTGCGTTTCTAACTGGTTGAGTATATCGTGGGCACAAAAAACAAATTCTCCTTCAATTGCAGAGAAAAAAAAATCTGCAAAGCACTCAATGAGCTAATTACTATTAAACTACTTCTATAACAAAGCGTGCCTTTTGTTTCGGTCAGCGACCGCTTCGTTAACATGCTTGTAAGTCTTACTAGTAAACTTTCACTAGCGCAACTTGCAGGTGCTTTTAATTGGAAACTGTCAAAAAAACTTGAACTCAAATCAATTAAGCTAGTATGAGACACAAATAGCCTCGCTTCAAGCATAATCGTCCTCTACGGACCAGCTACTCTTCTCGGTTGGATCACTCGTTCTCTCTAATGAGAGGAAAGTAGCTAGTACCATAAATGTAATTGTTTTCTGTCTGTTTATGAGAACCAACCGTGTCGCTCTCTTAGCATAATTGTTCTCTCTCTATTTGAGGATCTCTCATATCCTCCAGTTGCTTGTGGTTACTGTTTTTACTTATATTTTGTTAGATTCATGCTGTTTCGTGTCAGTCCTGGCATCCACTTATTTTACTCCTCCGCACATGTCTTTAGCTCCACCCATCCTTCTGTCAACACTGCCAAAAGCCAAATTCGATTTATCTTTTGAATCTTGTCATGCTTGTTAGATACATGCATGCGGTAGGTAACACAATTCGACCCAAGAAAACAAATGCCATTTACTCCTTATCAAACAATATTGACTTTTTTTAAGACGAAACCTCGAACTCTAATTCAATTAAACTTCCAAATTGTGCTATGGCTACTCAGTGAGCCATTCAATCTCTTCATTTTAACTATCTCGTTAACGATCCGAAACTCCTGGGGCAAGGGGACGCCCTTTTCTTGGCTAGGTAGTTCATTTCAAGCATCTAAACTTTTTTCTGTACTCTATCCAATCCCAACATTCTAGCTATAGGAAGAACTTAGTTCGTCTACTAGAGGTCTAAATAAGGCAAAAAATCACCTCGTGGGATCTAAGTGAATATGGAGGGAGACTTGATTTGCAGGCCACACTCATATTACTGCCCATTTGGTACTTTTTTCCAGTCTTGTTGCATTGCAATTAGTCGTTCTTTCGCCAAGCTAAGCTAAGCTTAATTTTTATTGCTTTTCTATCTTTGAAGTCAACTTAAATAAAATTCCTTACTCCAACACAATAAAACAATATCAAGATACTCTTGTAAGCCCCAAGTCTTCTAAAATAACCTTTAAAGGAACATTTAGTTCGCCCTTTTTTCCACTAAATAATCACATTTCATTCTCAGTTGCTACTTCTAAGGGTTAAGTCAATTTGCGTTATGATTAACTTTTGGGGTTTTCATGCAATTGAGGATCCTTATGTCCAAAGTTCAACTTAAGGCGCCCAGGGGTCACCAGGGGTGAAATTTCCTCGGACAGGTTTAGGGCTAATAGGGGTCCTACTCAACAAAGTTTATCCATTTCAGGAAAACAATTCACGGGTTATCCCATTGAGAGGTTCTTTTTCATTTTTCTTTTGAAGTGACTATCATCAACAACCGAAGGTGACACTGTAAGCGTTTGGTTTGGAAGCGTTTGGTTGATTTCTTTTTCCGGCAGTGAAAACTATAGTAAATTCCTTGCCTATTAGTTTGCGTCTAAGGGTTTGTTTATTTACTATTGTCTGTTTAAGGTCTAAGGGGTTGTTTTCCCATGTGATATCCGAACCGTTCAGCTTCCGACCGATTCATTTTTTAACACACCTCTTACCTTTCAAAACTTATTACCTCTCCAAGTTTCAGCTTCCTACGTTCATTGGGAATTGAGAAATGACGTCTGGAAATTATGGGTGGGTTTGTTTAGTTGAGGCCTAGAACCAAAATTAGCGGTTCAGTTGTCTGGGACTCTAAGCTTGAGATTCCCTCAACGAGGTCTAAAACATACCAATTTTGAATCCCATTGTACCACTAAATACTGAGATCCAATGTGGCTATTTGCACCGATATCAATTGGCCCAGGGGTCCGGATTTTTGCTTGCCCGTGTCAAATCATCTCTAGTGTCCGTCTTATACAATCATAAAGTAAGCTTCCTCAGATTCTCATTGAGAGATGATCGCCCATTTTGTTCCACAGTTATTTTCTGGCATAAAAGAAACTAACTCATCCAAACTCAAGCTAATTTGCAAGTCATTGTTTGTTTGCTGTTCTACTTAATTTATTGACCCATCTATCTTAAGCTCAGATTAGAAAGCATTAAAACTAGTAGAATTGCCAATTCTACACAATTATATGTTTGTTTTTGGTACGACAAAAATTATAACCCCAAAAACTTTATATTACAATTAACTTTATATTACAATCACATAATATTGCGTGTCAGCCTCTTTGAGTTATAGTTAAACTTCTACGCGACAAAGTGTTCAAAACTGTCTTTTGCACACTCACTAATAAAGACGAGCTCATTCAGGACACAAACAATTTTTTGAAAGTTTTGTCACAAATTATTATATGAAAAGACGCTTTAAAAATCCATATTTACCATCCGCAAAAGACCATTTTCAAAATATAATCAGGAAGAACAGATTTTAAGAACTGAAAGAAGAAGGAAATATCAGATACTGCCAAACACTGATGTGAATAAAATTAAAATTGCGCAGAAACCAGATGAAATTTTTTTATGGAGGCCAGTAAAATTAGAGTAGTAAAAGTTCACTCACTGAATTGCATGTACAGTTAAGCTAAAATTTAAAATTTAATCACTTTTTTCTGCCTCAGTTACTTTTAGTTCCAATATGTTTTATGTATATCCCATTCCGTACATCCCATGAAAATATTTTCTTCATCAGTTTGACACACATATATGTTCATCTGCATCGTTTTGCCAGGCAACATTTAGATACAAACTGCAAAAGTCTAGCTCCTAAAATGTACCAATCTCGATTAGAATTGAAAACTTTAATTTTGAATTATAAACGGATGTTTTTTTGTGATGGCCTTCAGTAAAACACTCAGAACAATAACATCTAAAAAAGCTAAACTGACGGCCAATACACCTAAGCTCAAACTGTTTCAGCGTCGAGTTACCTGAGGACATAGCAAAAATGAAAACTTCCTTCGTAATTCGGCCATTATGTAAGACGAGAGTCCGTAAAACGCGACAGTTCGTAACAGCTGGCATTTTTTGACAAGCGACAATTTGTAACAGTTGATTGAGCCAGGAACACTGATTAACCGGCACAATTCATCTTATATCAGATTTAAGTGCAGCAGAGCAAAGCGAAGCAAGCTTTTTCTACTTGCCAATCCCTTGATACGAAAGGTCACTTAATACGAATAGTCGTTTTTTGTCGAACTGCCACCCAACCCTGCAAAAATTGTTTTTTGCAAATTCAATCGTTCTTTAACAACTTTTTTGTCTCTTGGTTTTTTAAGAGAAAACCATTGGTTTGCTTCATTTAAAAAAAAATCATAGGTTAAAATTAAAATTTTTCAGTCGTTGACATCAGATAAGATTTGTGTTATTAAGGTTATGTCAAACGCACGCTGGGTAATCGATTCTCTTGAAATCAAGCAACTAGCTGGAAACTCAGCTTTTTTTATTTCAAAAAGATGTCTTGTTGAACACACTTCCTGCACCAACGTTTCATGGATAAAAATTAATTATAATGGATTTTTGTTGACCAAAATGATGTCTATGTAATCGATTATTGTGGCTTTGTACAAAACACAATAGATATTTTTTCAGCTGAAACTGAATAGTTTTAAAAGAATAAACATCCATTAAAATCGTTCTTAAACAATTATGATCCGTTCGTGTTTTTTTAATCATAAGCGTAATTTTCAGTACATAAAACTATTAAAAATCGAGTTTTGTTGTCTCAAAAAACTCAAATTCTTGCATCGTTTTGCAAAACTTGATTCCGAATGATCAAGCTCATCTCCATACGCTACTCCCCCCCACAAACTTAAGACGCGTAAAATCGGGCAAAAAGATTTTAAAACTTTAAAAAAATAAAAAATGGGTGTTTTAATTCATGAAAATGATATTTTTGTCTATTAAACAAAAATGAGTTGTTTCGTACAATGTTTTGGAGATAAAAATTCTCCTAATTTTTCGGCTCATGTTAAAAGCTCCTTTTGATGAAATTTTGTCAGTAGTTGCTTCGGCAAAAACTATATTTAGCATCTTTCTTCTGCTAACACTCTTCATCATTTGTCTTCATCATTTTCATACTAAACTCAATCCAAGTTGAAGAATTTTTTTTAATTTCAAAATTTATTAGTTTTGTCCGTATAATTTAAATCAGCACGGTAGTTGACAATCAGCCCGGTAATTGATAATTTAAATCAGCTAGAGCTATTGACAAAAATTCGACTCTCGAATTTTTCAGGTCATCAGTTGTTCATTTTTTGGTTAAGAACAAAAGAAGTTACATAACAACCAGCGCAGTAAGTTACAGATTCTCAGAGCCGTTCCAGCACAACAAAAACAGAAGAAAATCGGCAAATAATTTAGGCTTCAACTTACAGTTGGCCCAAAATACGACTCAATAAAACTGAGAGAAAACTAAAACACTCGAAAAGTACTTACAAAAAATTACTTTCAGTCAACACGCAGTTGGAACAATCTAACTCGCCAAGGGAAAATCCAAAGTTCCTACCAATAACAAGCCAGCAATGAGGTTTAATGGATAATAGTCGATTAAAGTCGATTTTCGTGGTCAAGAATTTTGTCATTATGGTTTATTAAAACTTCAATTTGAGACCACAAAACCGATTAAAATCCATTATAATCCATTGTTTTCATAAAATTTAAATCGATTAGGATCCATTTAAAACCCAATATTATCAATTATACTGGATAATATTCTGTCTTTATTTTTTTCAAATTTTCTGCAAAATTTACAGCTTTTTTTACATTTCTCACAGCCCGGGTTGACCAAAACATCTTATCATACAATTTCCATATATGAGAAGCTTCTTGTCGTACAATTTCATACGATTCCATGCGTATGAAAAATTGTATGAAAACTCTATGATAAGCATTTTCCATATATGAAACTTGTATGATAGGTGTTTTTCCATAAACCAAAAAAATGATTTTTTTTTCTGATTTTTTGTTTTGATCAAACACAAGTGACAAAGACCTTAGTTTACTCAAAGTATCAAAGTTTGGACGGTCTCATGCATTAACAATGCCAGAATCTAGAAAATGACCTGAATTGTCTTCGAGCTGTCTTCACAAATGATATAACAAAAATAACAAACTTTTAAAATTTGACGAAATTTTTCAATGACGATTATTTTAAAAAATTGAATTTTCAAATTGTCAGACATTGATGAAAGCATACATAAACAAGCCATACAAAAGCCTGTGTGAAAAAAAAATATATATAAAGCGAAGAGGAAAAAACTCTTAATTAATTTTTTCATGCAACAATTTTTTTTTTTCGGAAAATGTTTGTTTTGCGTACAAAATTTGATTTGCGATAAAAAAAAAACAAAAAAAATGGGCAAACTTTCAAATTTACTTGAATTTTTTTGTGTCGCTATCAAAAAAACGCCAGTCATACAACTTCAAAAAACGAAAACCTCTGATTTTTATCACCAGGTTGTTTTATTAGAATCAAACAACCGCAGAAATTAGTATATATCTTTATTCACCCATTTTTCGAAATTGTATGAAACTTGTATGACAAGCATTTTCCCACACACTCGATTTATGGAATTGTATGATAAGCATTTTCGGTGTATCGAGGTCAACCCGGGATTTTTGAACGTACTTATTTGTACCTAATTTTCAAACCCATATCCAGCATTTTTACCACCCTTCCACGTGAAATACCGCAATGTTTAGCCTCATCCTCCACCTTAATCACTCCTTCTAACCCAACTCCAAAGACCAAACCCCTTCGCCCTTCTTACTCGTTATTCAATTTTAAAACCCCTCTCCGAACCAACTAACAACACACAACTCGAACAAATACACCCAAC